>NC_056593.1:691316-740270 GCF_018340385.1 Cyprinus carpio
GACACACTGTTGACTCACACAGGTCTTTCTTTTCTCCTCTTGTTTCAGACTAAGAGTCATTGGCTGGGTCCCGATTACAATAAAGAGGGTCCCGTCAGTAACGACATCCGGCGCACGAACGTCCCGGACATCCGTGTGGGGTATCGATACGAGACTCTGTGTGAGGAGCTGCACCTGATCACGCAAGCCGTCCGAACGCAGGAGCTGGATAGAATCGAGGAGGAGGACGGGCTGTCATTCACATCCAGCCAATAGGCACCCTAGAGACGAGCCATGACCCCGCCCACACCTTGCCTGTCCAATCAGCACGCTCAAGACAAGCCATGACCCCGCCTGTACAATCGGCTCGCTCGAGATCAGATCTGACCACGCCCACAACCCAGCTGACCAATCAGCAGACTAGAGATCAGATACGACCACTCCCACACCCCGCCTGTCCAATCAGCACACTGAAGATCAGATCTGACCCCGCCCACACCCTGCCTGTCCAATCAGCACACTCGAGTCTGACCCCGCCCACCCCATCGTACAATCAGCACTCTCCAGATCAGATCTGACCCCGCCCACCCCTGTCCAATCAGCACGCTTGAATCAGATCTGACTCCGCCCACACCCTGCCTGTCCAATCAGCGCGCTCGAGACGGACCAAAGTCACATTCCCTCCGTTCCTCTCATTTCACTGCATGTTTAGAGACGTTTGAGCTATGCATCGCTATTATACGACGTTACACCTCTGTCTTGACGTCGTGCTCCCGCACGTGCCTTTTACGTTAGAGACTTTTATTTTGAAGGCTTAATTTGAGGTGTCTGTGATTATAACTGTAACCCTACCTATAATAATATGCAATATTTAATAAACTTGAATCTAATTAAATCTTAAACTAAACTGAAATACTTTAAATTTTTTAAATAAAAAATACAATATTAATATCAGTTTATATTAAAAACAGTTATATCAATATTATTATGATATTACATGTTAATATTAATATAATGTATTATAATTATATTTTGTTTTAAAATGTTAATGTTAAAAAATAAAACAATATTACTATTATTATACGTTAATATTTTGTTTTTAACATTATTAAAAAAAACAAAATATAATTGAATTAACACCACTATACATATTAATACGCATAATGATAATTATAATGTATTGATAAAATATAATACTAATTATACATATTAATATAAGTATAATAATATTAACAATTGTATTTTGCTTTTAACAGTAATATGTTAAAAACAAAATACAATTGTTAATAATTATTATACTTATATTAATATGTATAATTAGTATTATATTTTAACAGTAATATGTTAAAAACAAAATAATTGTTAATGCTGTTCACTTACTATTATAATTAGAATTATTATACATACTATTATATTAATTGTAGCACCCCAAAACCCCCTTTTGCCTTAGCTACTTTTTGAAGGTTTAATTTGTGATTATAACTCACTGCGGATACATCTTTCAGTCTCTTGTTCTATTATCCGTTAAATTTCTCGTCATTTTGAAGGATTTACGTTCTCTGATGGCTGAACAGTTCAGAAGTGAATGTCCTCCAGTCCTGCAGGAGGCGCTGGTGAGCCAAAACCCGCTTTTCCTAAAACTCCCGTTTCTGTGTGCTGTTTACAAAGTAGTTTACATAACATATTTTACGAACGCTCAGACATTGATGAGAGTTTTGAGTTTGTTGCGTCTTCGGATCCAGCATGTGTTTGGTAGATTGAGTTGACCGTTAAACTGACTGTTAATCGCTAGACAGTATTATGACACTGAACCTATAAATCACAACAACGTGACTCAAAAAAAAGCATTGATTTGTAGAAATTAGCACATTAATACAGAGCAAAGCATGACGCACAGCACGCTAGAAAGCAAATGATCACGAATAATTGTACGAAATATCTATTTTTGGTGAGAATAAGCGTTTTATTGATTTAATAAAGCATGTGTGTTTAATCTCATCTGGTTTTGAGCATCTTTGTATCAATAAAACACAAACTGTGATTGTATATGAATCCAGATTGTCAAAACCAGCATCATTTTGACCTGCATGGTTTACAGTAACGGAAATGAAACTTTGCAAATGTTTTTAACACCCTTGAAACATCTTTTTTCAGTTTTTTTTTTTTTTTTTTTTTTTTTTTTAAGAGATAACCCTATAAAATGTTCGGGTCATTTTGACCCGGGTATGTATGGAATACCATTAGTGTCAAAAAATTATTTCTATAAAATTATCTATAAAGTGATATTAGTGTCAAAACACTTTTGTAAAACATATTTAGCCTTTTACTCCCATATCTCACACACTTATTGGTCTGAATTAGCAAAACATGAATACTGTATGTACGTGTATTAAAAAAAAACCATTGGCAGCATGAAAAACTGACAATAAATGAATAAATGAATTTATTTGGTAAATTCAGAGGAATATTTATGTTGCTTTGTTAGAAATAAATATGTAGGTTTTATAAATATGGACTGTTTTTGAGCAATCATGAGTTATGAATTTAATTAAATTCCATTCTTTTCATTGGGATAATATACTGATAATTCTCAGATTATATGCTCTCATAAATTTCGTACAATGATATATTCAAATACAAATTTTCATCAATATTGACAAAAATATAAATATATTTTGCATCATAGTTTTTTTGGTCTGGATCATTTGTAACCTTAAATTTCAAAGAATATCTTAATTTTTTAATTAATAAAAATGTGGTCAATGCAGGAATAATATGGTGAAATTGGTTCACATTCACTCAAGTTGCTGATCAAATACAATATAGTTTTAGCTGAAAAATGTTAAGTTAGGACTGTTTTATAAAATACAGATTCTTTCTTCGGTCCAAATGGATCCGGAGTGCAGAAATAACGTACAAATTTTGTGATTTAGCGTCATTTTCTTCAGCATCTTCTTTGTGGCTCAGATCATCTGTCTCACTTCACTGGCCATCTGGAGAGAGTGAAGATGAGGTCAGTGTGACATCACGTGTTTGTGATGATGATGATGATGATGAAGAGGATGTCGTACTCACCGCGAGGGGCTGATTTGATGTTCTGCAGCTGGTAGAAGACGCGTCCTCCTCCTCTTCTGGACAGACGGTCTTGAGCTCGTCGCGTGTCATTCCCCAGCAGCATCGAGCCGCTGACGCCTCCTAAACACCGCACGTACTGACCAACACACAGAATAACATAACGTACAGAATGTTGTACATTCAGTGCATGCTAACACCCCATATCCCACAATGCAATGTGCCTGAATCAACCTATTAGTCTAGATTTTTTGACTCATTATATGATCACATGAAAAAGTGAATTAAAAATAAAAACTATAAAACAAATACAATGACACTATGATGTTGCATTTTTATATTTTTCTATTTAATTATTTATACAATAATACTAGTACGCGCAACTTTATATTGAATAAATATGATTTTAAACATTTTTCCATTGATGGACGTTGGGTTTTATAATAAAGCAATTTGTGCTGAAAGAGAGACTAAAACAAACAGGACAGCAAAATTATAGATGTACATGATATAATGAGAAATTATGAATTTAAATTTAAAACCTAAACTGAAATAAACTTGAGAAATAATGTTATTTTTAATTAAAAACAAAATATATTAGTATATATGAAACAGCAGGTAAAATTATCAATGTTATAATTCCACATTTTATTACACAATTAGAATTATATTATAAACAGTAATATACATATACTAAAAATAACATATATGTATATATAATTATGATACTTCACACAATAATTAAACTATTTTCCTATAAACTTGCTTTTAAATAATGCATAAAACACTATTTACATGATTATGAACTTAAATCTATTGAAAATGTAAAACTTACTATTTTTTAATTAAAAAATATATATAAATATATTAAAAAACAGAATAGTATATAGTAACATAGTAATAATAGTATCCATATTATTATGCACACAACACAACATAATGAGCAGTCATGAACTGGGTTATTTTGCATACATATTGCAGCCCATTCTACACTATTTTTATTTTATTTTTATTATTAGTAAGCAGTGCATATGTGGTTCTGCTCACATTTTGCTGAATCCCTTGTGCTCCCAGCCAGGTCCGGACCTCCTCGGGTCGTGATTTTCGGGTGAGTGTGGGTGCAGACGGGGTTTCCTGCGGGGTCAGGGAGGTGGAGCTCATGATTGTGAACACATCAGATGTACAGGTGAACATGTATGATATACGTACAGCTTTGTCCTGCTGCTTGCGGAGACTGAAGCATGTTGTTTGGGACGTAACCGATCCTGCCCTTTTTCATCCTTCATCCTTCCCCACCACTGCTTAGACATGTCCATCAACTACACATACACATGGTCAAACACATAAACACACACAGAGTAGCACACTCCACTAGCTCAGGTCTGGTGTGGTGTGTGTGTGTGTGTGTGTTGTGTGTCTCACCTGTAGTTGTTCACCTTTACTGATGGAAAGCTCTCGAGGGTTTCGCGCTGTGAAATCAAACATGGCTTTCATGAAGCTCGCCGGTAACTCCTCTGAACTGCAAACACACACACAGAGAGTCACACACTCGCCGTATGGCAGCACTTCTCACGTGTGTCCTAGGTGTTCATATGCATGTATCTGTACCTCTCTTCAGGCTCCGGCGGCAGTCTGTTGCTCTACAAACAAACACAAACAGAGAGCGTTAAAATGACAGGTTGATCGTGTGATTGTGTGTTCAGTGTGGTTCATACCATTTGTCGTGTCACAGGTGCTTGCCCTGGCTCTCGTTTGCTTGCGTTCATGATGCTCTGCTCTGGGATTTTTTGTGGGTTTCGGCGGCTCCCATCCATCATCAAACACCGGTGTGAAGGTGGGAATGTCATCATCATCCTCCGGCCACTTAGTGCTTCATCACACACACAATGTCAAAACCACACGTCTAAGTCTGAGTCAGAGGGCGAAAGTCTAAAACTGTATCTGTGTGAGAGTGCGTCTGAGTGTGTAGAGAGTGTCTGAGTGTGTGTGAGTCTCACAATTGTGTGTCTAAGTTTGAGTGCCTGGCGTATATGAGTCTGAGAGAGAATCTGAGTGTGTGTGTCTAAAATTGTGTGTCTAAGTGTGAGTCTGTGTGTGTGTGTGTGTGTGAAGAGACAGTCTGAGGAGACAGTCTGTGTGTGCGAGTCTAAATTCTGTGTGCCTAAAGAATGAGTCAGTGAGTGAGTCTGAGAGAGAGTCTGATGTGTGTTTTTGTCTAAGTGTGAGTCTGAGACCAGAGTCTGAGTGTGTGTGTGTCTATGTGTAATCTCTGTGTGTCAGTCTGAGAGACAGTCTGTGGTGTGCGAGTCTAAATTCTGTGTGCCTAAGAATGAGTCTGTGAGTTGAGTCTGAGAGAGAGTCTGTGTGTGTGCAGTCTAAAGTTTTGTGTCTAAGTGTGGAATCTGTGTGTGTGAGTCTGAGAGAGAGTCTGAGTGTGTTTGTCTAAGTGTGAGTCTCTGTGTGTGAGTCTGAGACAGGAGTCTGAGTGTGTGTGTCTGTGTTTTATCTGTGTGTGTCAGTCTGAGAGAGAGTCTGAGTTGTTGAGTCTAAATTGTGTGTGTCTAAGTGTGAGTCTCTCTTGTCTGAGTGAGTCTAGAGTCTGAGTGTGTGTGAGTCTAAAATTGTGTGTGTCTAATTTTGAGTCTCTGTCTGAGTGAGTCTGAGAGTCTGAGTGTGTGAGTCTAAATTGTGTGTGTCTAAGTGTGAGTCTCTGTCTGAGTGAGTCTGAGAGTCTGAGTGTGTGTGAGTCTAAATTGTGTGTGTCTAAGTGTGAGGTCTCTGTGTGAGTGAGTCTGAGAGACAGTCTGAGTTTCTAAGTGTGAGTGAGTTCTAAGTGTGTGTGAGTTTGAATGTGTGTGTGTGTGTGTGGTGTGTGTGTGTGTGTGTGTGTGTGTTGTGTTGTACAGGGCTCGCAAAATTTCAAAATTCCTGGTAGCCCTTTGGGCAGGCATTCTTCAGGTTTTGGTAGTCTGAAATGAATTTAACTAGCCCCGAATAAAAAAAGACATCGGCTGAACTTTACTGTGGAAAAATCAGCATGATCAGCAAAAAACTAGTAGCATATTGGGGATTTAACGATTCAATAAACTTACGATGCAATAAAATTCACAATAAAGATTACACCATACATTTTTCTTACAATTTATTTATATTTATTTTTTTATTTATTTTATTTTACAAAATGAGATTTAAGACAAATTATAAATGAAAAGGTGTCCTCTTATTATTTCCCAGACAAAATGCTGCATATTTCTTTGTTAAATTGAAATATTAAATAATAAAACGAACTTGAAATTTTAAAACACATCCCAAATCAATGGTTTAAAAATGCTTGAATGTTTAAATCAGCAACACTTAGAAACAAGTGTGAATGATCGACTGTGATCCATTTCACCCCTACAAGCGAGTGAACAATGTGAATCAAGGAATTTTTTGGAATTTTACATCACTATTCAAGATAGCCCGTCGGGGCAGGGCGGTGATACATTTCTGGTAGCCCTACCTGGAAAACACAATATCCTTGGGACGTCGGGCTAACGATTTTGCGAGCCCTGATGTATGAGTCTGAGTGTGTGTATGAGGTCTTGAGTGTGAGTGAGTCTGAATGTGTGTTGTATTCTAAACTGTGTGTATGATTCTTAATTTTGTGTCTAAGTTTGAGTCTGGGTGTTTGTGTGAGAGTCTGAGTGAGTCTGAATGTGTGTGAGTATAATCTCGTGTTGATTCTAAATTTTTGTTTCTATGTTTGAGTCTGAGTGTGTGTGTTTGAGTATGCCTTATGTGTGAGTCTTGAATGTGTGTGCGTGAAGTCTGAGTGTGTGGTAAGAATTCAAATTGTGTGTCTACCCCCCCCATTGGGAGTCTGTGTGTGTGAGTGAGTCTAAATCATCTGAGTGTGTGTTTGAGTTTGGTCTGAGTTGTGTGTGTGTGTTTTACCTGGGAATGTTCCAGGCGTCTCCCAGCGACTGCCACAGATGATCCTCCTCCGGGGTCGCCTCCTCGCTCAGAAACACCACACACTCTGGCTCAAAGAGAGGAGCCACGATAGAAGGAGGGAGATCCTCATTACAGTGAAACACAACCTACACACAGCCCACACACACACCCACAAACACACACACACAAGTGTCAGATCAACAACACAGAAAACAAACAAACAGACATAGAACAGCTGTCTCACCAGTTCCAGTATGGAGAACAGACAGGTGAGTGAGTTCAGCGCGCTGGGATTGTCATCTTCCCCTGCAGGATAGCCTGATGAGCACAGATTGTTTGACATTATTATTAGTCTTAAAACATTTTAGAATCTATAATATTAATAACAAAACTGTAACACATTTTATGTTTATTTAATATATAGACATTAGTTCCACAATATAGTATATCATATAAAATGAATCGGACAGTATCTGACGCACCAGCAGGTTAAAGGCCATCTTGATTTTCCTCAGACAGACGGAGAACTGTTCCTCTGACGGCATTCCCTTCACAGCTACAGCAAACAGACACAAACACGTCAACACATCCTCCATCAACTCATCTCATCCACTCACACCGGTCCTCTCGCTCACCCTTATGCTTCTTCTTTTTCTTTTTCTTCTTGTCCATCTTGGGCGCGATGGCCGTCAGTTGGCCTGCGAAGGCCTCGATGTCATTAATGAGGTGATTCAGGATGTCCTGCAGACAGACAAACTGTTAAAATCTCTCATCTGTAGGTCAGCACGGTGTTATATTCAGTCATAAACACTCACCACGTTCCTCTCTCGCTCTGTGTACGGCCGTTGAGGGGGCGGGTCCGGTCTGATGGGTGGCTCTTCTTCTGCTCGAGGTTGGCGGAGACCCTACCTTCATGTAGGCGGAGTTAGCCTCTGGAGGTGGGAGGAGTCGGGACCGGACTCTCATCTGATCACCACAGACAAAAAATTGGCTTTAGATAGGAAAAGTACATTATTTCTCATCATATACAGTTTCTCTTGGAAATACAGTACGTCACATGTTTTTGGTCGGTCATCTCACCGTAATCCGGAGCGGCCCAGTGTTCAGGAGGTTTCTGAAAGATCGGCTGAGGTGGAGGACAACAAAACTTTTTCGTTGTGAGTTTTCTCTGTGTGACGTTTCCTACATTGACTTTACTTGCAGAATTAAATCACAAATCACATCAGCATGACATTCGTGGATCATTATTGAGGAGATCGGCTGGTGTTCATCCTCTGACCTGCCATTCGTCAGTCTGGGATCGTTTCTCTTGTTCTGCAGGAGCTGCTCCAGCTCTTTCTTCAGATAATCGGCCTGAAGAACACATGAAAACAGAAGTGGTTTATTGCGAGAAGCACTGAGACGCTGGACCAGTTAGAATCATGAACCCACCCTGAGAGACTCGCTCTGGAACAGGAACACACTGACGGCACGACTGCCGTGTTTCTGAATGAGGACGGTCATCAGAGAGTCGTAAACTCTCTCGTCTAGAAAGGCCTTCAGATCCAGAACGCTGCTCAGCGGCCACGACTCCAACACCTCCTGAACACACAACAACCACCACACTGTGAGAAAGATGATCATCTAGAGTAGTTTAATGATGTACGGAGAGAAAAAAAAAAAAAAATATATATATATATAATAGATTAAATATTAAAACATAATATTTACAAGTAACTAGCATGTTATTAGCATGATTTGCAAATAACTGGCATGTTGCTAACATCATTAGCAAGTGACTAGTATGTTTCTAACATGATTAGCAAGATACTACCATGTTTGCTAGCATGTTTCTAACATGATTAGCATGTTACTAGCATGTTGTTAAGATTGTCAAATTACTTGCATTTTGCTAGCATGTGTCTAGCATGATTAGCAAGTAACTAGCATGTCGCTAGCATGTTTCTAGAATGATTACCACGTTACTAGCATGATTAGCAAGTTACTAGCATGTAGCTAGCATGTTTGTAACATGATTAACATGCTACTAGCATGTTGTTAGCATGATTAGTAAGTAACTAGCATGTTAACATGGTTAACAAGTTACTAGCATGTCGCTAGCATGTTTCTAGAATGAGTAGCATGTTGCTAGCATCATTAGCAAGTGACTAGTATGTTTCTAGCATGATTAGCAAGATACTACCATGTCGCTAGCATGTTTCTAGCATGATTAACATGTTACTAGCATGTTGTTAGCATTATTGTCAAATTACTAACATTTTGCCAACATGTTTCTAGCATGATTAGCAAGTAACTGGCATGCCACTAGCATGTTTCTAGAATGATTAGCATGTTACTAGCATGTTGCTAGCATGATTAGCAACTTACTAGCATGTTGTTAAGATGATAAACAAGTTACTAGCATGTCGCTAGGATGTTTCTAACATGATTAACATGTTACTAGCATGTTGTTAGCATGATTAGTAAGTAACTAGCATGTTGCTAGCATGTTAGCATGTTGTTAACATGTTACTAGCATGTCACTAGCATGTTTCTAGAATGATAAATATGTTGCTAGCATGATTAGCCTGTTACTAGCATGTCGCTAGCATGATTAGCAAGTAACTAACATGTTGCTTGCATGATTAGCATGTTACTAGCATGTTGTTAACATGATTAGCAAGTTACTAGCATCTCACTAGCATGTTTCTAACATGATTTGCAAGACGTTTGTCCTGACCTTGGTCTCGATGTCGGCGAGCAGCAGCGCTCCGTCCCGCACCTCCAGCAGGACGTCCTGACCCCACACACGGCCCGTAGCGTCCAGATACTTCAGCCGCTCCAGACAGTCGTTCACGTCACACAGCTGCTGGCCGTCCAGCTCACAGGTGAACAGATGCTGAGGAGCACAGAGTCACACATCAGAGCTCAGAGGAGGATGATGAGATGATGAAGAAGAGTTAGTCATCCTCACCTCCACTCTGTGCTGGAACTGATGCATCTGTCTGTTGATGGAGTCTGCATATTCCTTCCTCTGATCTACGCAAAACACACACGTTGACTACATCACTGAGCTCATCTCACTCATGTTATATCAGGTTAATGATATTTCATATCTCCTTCCTGACGATTAAACAAAACCAACACAGAAACAGGTGCAAAACAATAGATTTATATTTTTACAAACACACACAAAACAATAAAGGATTTTATAAAATTAAAATTAATTTATATATCAAATGTATATGCAATTGCAATAAACATCTAAATATCTCAATTATAATATTTAAATATTACTTTAAAGATAAACATCTTGATATTTCAATGCAAACATTGTTTATGGTGTAAATGTGGTGAAAACCCCTGTGAACAAATGTGAGACGTGAATTTTTATGGTGTAAATGTGTGAAACCCAAGTGAACCAATGTGTACATGTGATAATGTTCCAAATGGGTTTTGTTTAAATTTATTTCACGTATGTTTTTTTAACGTGTTTTTTTATGTTTTTTTGTTGTGGTTTTTGTTTTATATTACATGAATTACATACTTCAATATGTTTTATTACATTAATATATTTTGTCTATATATATACCGTATTAAGTATTGTGTGTAATGTTATTGTACATTAAATGTAATATATTTAAAAGAAAAGGCTAGTTTCTTGTAAAATGTACTAAAAAGCATTGGGCGCTTTCACTTTTGCTTTTCGGACTGTAATGACATGTTTTAGCAAGTTTTTATATTTTCAGCACACTTTTGATGGACAAAATAAATTTGATTTCACACAAAGAAAATGACGAATGTGAACAGCGAGCGCTCATCCAAAAGCGATTTCAGTCCGAGTCTCAGTAACAGAGCTGAGTACAGCAGCAGCAGCAGTGTGAGCGTTACTGATCAATACTCACGGTATATTGATTTAGCGCTGGGTCTGGATAAACCCGACAGATCTGAGAACGCGTCGTCCAGCGCCGTCACGCTGCGGGAAAACACACGGGTCAGACTCGCGTGAGAGATGTCATGATACACAGTAATCAGAGGCGGTCCTCACCTGGAGCGAAACGATTCAGTGTCACCGCTGGACCAGCCGAACGGACTCGAACCCCGCAGCATGACCACAGCACCTTCAGCATCAAAAAACACACCACCCCGCACAAACACATGTGTGTGTGTTGTGTGTGTGATGTGGATACATCCATATAGGTTCAGTTATACATCATATCGATTAATATAATTTACTATATGAATTATAATGTCAAACTAGTATAATAAATTAAATTACTTGCAGATGAAAAGTAATATTTTGATATTTCTCCAAATCAATCAATACACAAATTTATGTAATATGTACTTTTATA
The DNA here is from genome assembly GCF_018340385.1 of Cyprinus carpio. Lineage (NCBI taxonomy): Eukaryota > Metazoa > Chordata > Actinopteri > Cypriniformes > Cyprinidae > Cyprinus > Cyprinus carpio. Next base: position 702,638 of record NC_056593.1, read on the forward strand.
TGCTTGTGTGTGTATACTGTATGTATATACTTGTCTATTTATTATATATTAAACGTGTATCTAAAATTACATTAGCTTAAAATACTATAGATGAAATGTAACATTGAAATATTACATATTAAATCAATTATACATATTATAATTTAATATAAAACCGCTTAATGTAAAATATTTGAGAAATTATTCATATTAATTAGAATAGTTATAATTAAACCTAAATATTAAAGATATTACAATTCTTAGATATAACTTGTGTAATATAGACAAAATGTAATATTTAGATGTTACGTCAAAATCAAATTATAATTTATTTACCATGTTTAAATGTAACAATGTATATAACTACATTTAAACATGGTTTTTATATATATTACAATTTATTTTATTGCATTTATTTTGAATTGCATAATATAGAATTGCTTTCTATATAATATATATATCTATAGATATATATATATATATATATATTATATATATATATAATATATATATATATTATCCTATATATAATATATATATATTCAAGGCATTCTCATCACTTTCAAAACAAATAAGATTTTTATCTGAAATACAATTGAATACCATGCAATTTTTTAAAATACCATAATATTATTGTATGAAACCTCACTGTGTCGTGTTAGAGTACTATGGTAGCTTTAGGTACAATTTTGTTCAATATACCATGTACTGCATGGTAAACTTAATAATGGTTTTCCACCATTTTTAGAGTAAAAACATGGTATTTTTTCAGTTCACTGTTAAGGTACTTACACATTACATTGTAAGGTACTTCAAAAATATTATAGTATATCCATGGACCTTAGCTAAGATATTTGGATGTGTAATGTAGAAGACGACCATGGTATTACCATATCTTTAAAAAGTACCATGGTATTGTTTGAAATACTACACAAATTGCACAAAAATTTGAGTTTATGGCACTACCATTAAACACCATCAGTACTTATACCATGCTACCGGAGGAATACCATGGTATGATTGGTAAAACTTGCCAACCCTGGAATCAAGGACTCCTGTGTATTTAGTTTTCTCATTTAAAGTCAGTAATGGCTTATGTGCATTACTATAGCTGACGATCTGCCCGTGTTTATGAGCTCATATAAACAAAAAATTTTTTATTTTGCATCTGTGTCAACAGGGGAACATTACATAACAGCACACAAGAAACCTCAGCGTTTCAATCACAAACACACCAAGAGTCCCGGTTTACCATTCGATGAAGACCAAACCAGCCATAAATCAAAGCAGAAAGCAAGCAGAAGCGCATCAGATGTGACCCCAGCATCCGCTTGAGCTCTCTGAGGAGATCCAAACCCCTGAAGCTCATCTAAGCACTGAAAACACTCACCGAGCAGATCAGACGAGCTGTTGGAGAGGTTTCTCAGTTCTGAGTCTTGAGATCTTCTGCGGTTTCTCGGCGTTTGTTCAAAGTGTGACGGACAGAGGAACAGGAGCTGCTCCTGGGGCCAAAGTCTGACTGAACTCACCTTACAGGAGGAGCTCAGATGGGTGGAGAAATAACACATGACACCGACAGACTAACAAACACACCTCAGGCTGCAGATACTGGACCAGCAAGACTTTACAATAACTGAGCAAATATTTGATCTGTGCACAATCCATATCTGGTTTCAGATTAACCAGAAAAAGAAGAAAAAAAAATATTTGATATTTGAACAATCCTTATACAAGGAAAACTCAAATCTACATGATGTGAGATCAGCTCAAAATATCTGATGACTTAAATATCTAAATATTACAGTAACCTAACCAGAAAAAGAAGAAAAAAACTTTATTACTTTGTTTCATGCAATATTTAGATATAATTGAATTAAATTGTTAATTTTTGACAACTTAATATATAGTTTTGGGTCTAAATATAACATATAACAAGTTATACCTCTAATATTTTATTAAATTGCAATACTTGGATATAACTTGTTTAATAAAGTTAAAATGTAATATTCAGATTTTATAGATACACATTATAATTCAATATATATGATTAGGATATACCTTGTTATTTTGACAAATGTAATATTTAATTAAATCTAGATATTAAGCAAGTTATATATATATATGTCAAGACTTTTTAAACTTGTTTAATAAAGAGGATATATATATATATTATATATATATATATTTGATCCAAAAATATATATATATATATATATATATATATATATATTAGATTCTATAGTAGTATAGAATATTAAATTATGTTATATATTATGTTATATATAACATATATTACACAAGTTATATCTAAATAAGTTATTCAAGTTTAAAATATATTAAATAAAAAATTTAGATATTACATAGTAAATATAATTTTCCAAATATGTGTTATTTCAAAGTAGATCACATAATATACTTAGATAAAACAAGTTAATGTAAATATAAAATATATTAGAGTTTAATATAGATTAAGTATACAATTATATTTTTTTCTGTATTTATTTAGATATTACATTAAAAACAAATATAATTTTTTGTATATTTAGATACTTGTTTAATATATATTGACAATTATTTAAATATTGTATGAAACAAGTTATATCGAAATATTACTAAATATCTAAGTAATATATAACTTGTTTAATATAGATGAAATATAATTATCATTCACTTATAATTATAACAATCATAAATATAATTTAATAAATAATCTTTGTTTTAAATTCAAAATATTTTACATTATAATTTAATTATATCTGAATATATAAAACAAGTTATATCTAAATATATTACATTTCATCTATATTAAGCAATCGTTTATCTACATTTTGTAATGTAGTATTTACGTAAGATATTACATAATTAACTCACTTAGATAAATATTCTAATTTAACATATGCTAATTTTTGATAACTTTTCAACATATCTGGAATATATATATATATGGCTTTACCATAGTAAACTCACAATAAAGTACCAAAATGAACAAAGTGCACTGAATCCTCATGAAACAACAAAAGCTCTCATTCAGTTTGTGAGATTTTCTCTTTTTATTTGATAAATCCATACAACATTCATACACAAGTCTACATAATGGGACATCAAACACACAGTACGGTTAAAAACTACACGACATTCAAGCCCGGAGAAAGTGTGAAAAACCCGATTACTTGTGTAACACACATCAGCAGTAAAAGCACAAGAGTGCTGCTAAAAGCTCAGACATCAGGAAGCGAGTCGAGCTGATAAAAGCTCGTGTCAATCCGTCAGTGCGCGGCTGATTAATCATTAATGGTGTGCTAGACTTGGGCCACACAGTAAAAGTGCTCTGAAAGGCCGGGAGGGGCGTGTCAGAGTCTCTGCGGTACCTGTGCGCTCAGTGCGTGTGCTGCGCCTGCGAGAGCTGCATGCTGGGAGGCAGCGGCCAGTTCTCCTGACCCTGGTGTGTCTGCAGGAGCCGGTAGAGCTGCTTCAGGTGCGTCACGATGTTGTCCTTGATGTCAGGGATGGAGATCTGCAGCCGGACGCTGCCGCTGTCGAAGGAGCGCGTGCAGTCGCCCGAAAACATCTCGCTGATCATCCGCGCCACCACCGGCACCACCTGCACACACACACACACACACACTAACAACACGCTCGTATAACTTATAGCTTATAGAGCGTAACACACACTGAACACACTTGTCCCGCCCACAGCTGCTTCTGATTGGTCCGTCTGAGCTAAAATCTGCATAAGTTATGCAGGACCTATTTTATTTGGAAAAAACAACCATTAACAGTTTAGTTTATATAACCATCATATTTGCGCAGTTAAGTTAATGTTTAAGATACATTATATTTTATTTGAGTAGCAAGTACAAAGTTACAGTTTATTCAAATTTGTATTACATTTATTTAAGTGCTGTTAAACGATTAATCGCGATTAATCGCATCCAAAATAAAAGTTTTTGTTTACATAATGTATGTATGTGTACTGTGTATATTTATTATTTATATATAAATACACACACATGCATGTTATTCTTTAATTTATATTTATTTACATTTTAAGTTCAACATAAATAGAAATTTATGTTTTTATTTGATTTTTATTTATTTAATTTTTTTTTTCATTTGTTATTACTTTATGTTCATATTTCCCTAATATCTTTAACACGATGTCATCCATGCATGTATATTTCGGTCTGCTGGGCGAAGCGTCTGACCTGCACCATGATCAGTTTGCGTTCTCGCGGTCTGCCGTCGGGCCACTCCTCACCGAAACACAGGTGAATATCGTAGAGCGGCGACTCGGACGAGGACTGACCGCGCTGGTGAGCGATCACACCTGCACACACACACACATATACACACACATATGCTGGTGAGCGATCACACCTGCACACACACACACACACACACAAAAAAGATGTTTATATGTATTGTTAGGTTTTTTTCTTTGTACTTGGAATCACATATAATAAACTAAATTATATAATATAATATAATATAATATATGTTAGTCTTATTAACCCATAAGCCTTCATTTCATAAGGAAGACACAATATCATGTAAGGATGCCACAATTCTCAATATAATATTGAACCGTTCGCTACGACATCCACGGTTCAATACATGCTTAATTGCGGTTATTTTTTTGGGGGTTTGTGTTTAAATTACTTCTGTGCATTGTATTTCTCTCTGAACTGTCCGTGAGCTCAGTTCACGCACTGAGACCAGGAAACGCCTCGCTGCTTATTACCAGGGGGGCAGGGGTTTCATATTTTATTGAAGCATCCCTGGGCGCCGCCATTGGCTAGTGGACCCCCCCCCTGCTGTTAGCATTCCATTGGACTCCCATTCATTTTGGCTTCACTTTGACAGCGAATAACTTTAAATCTGAGGCGTTTAAAGACTCCATTTGTCCATTCATTTTTTTCTAAAGAAACACGAAATGTATAAAAGGCTCCATTAACCTTGTATCGTAAATTATTGGCCCCGGAGAAGCAGTTTTTGTAAAACTAGGCTAACGATTTGCGTCATAACCACGACTCTGTGTCGCACAGTAGAGAAATTACCCGTATGGACAGGAGGAGAAGCTCGCAGGCAATCTTTTTACTGTCTATGAGGCTAATCGGGGGACGTGGAGGCATGAAGTCAAGGGGAAGAAAGCCCATAGAGAGTCCATAAAAGCAACGGGACAAAATTATTCGACATCGTCTGCAAGATTCGGTGGGTGATTCAATATTTCTCTTGGCACAGCGATTGAAGATTACAATTGTCAGACAGGTTGGTCACATCACATCTACGTCATCAAGCTGAGTTTGAGTCTGTACAGTACACTCGACCCCCAGGAAGTGCGTGCTTCTATTGACTTCACTTGTCTCAATTGAGTTCCAATGGAGTCGCTGTGTCCATTTCTTTTACTGTCTATGCTTATTACATGCTTCTGAAAAAGCCCCACTTCTGTGATGCATGTGTGGACTTTTTGCATAACGTCGCCCTCTGGCTTCCAGTGTGAATGAAACAGACATTACATGTGTTTATAGCAATCAACTTCTGAAAAAGCCCCACTTCTGTGATGCATGTGTGGACTAGTGCGTGCCAGGGCCAGTCGCCTTTCCACTGTCACTTCCGGGGCTTGATCGTGCCTCGTCGGGGCTTCCTCTGGGCCAACGGCCAGGGTTTTTTGGCCCGACGAAGACCTTGGCTAATGCGGGCCAGCTGGGGCTAGAGGGTGTTTATGAATAAAGGCGGAGTTTCTCCACATCTGGAGAGTGTCAGAAGCCGCAGATCATTTCATAAAGCTACAGCTATAACACCAGCATAAAACACTTTAAAATAAGTTGAGCTCAAAACTCACTTTCAGTCAGCAGCGAGTGTTTGAAATAACTTGATCCGATGTGGATTATAATCACCATATGAGGCAGATATATTATAAGCGATGTAAAAGACTATGCACAATCGCCATTAACGTTACAACCACAGTAAACATGGTAAATGTGACCTCTTGAAGAAATCAGACGCCAGCTTATTCTCTATCACAATTGTGGATTTATTTTAGTAACATATTTTATCTGTCATAAGTCTCGTCTCGAGAGTTTAGCTCCGCGTAGCCCATGTCATAGAAAATAATAACATGTTTATTTGTTCGGGAGCTTTTTATAAACATATAGAAATTATCATTCTTTCTAAATGTGATATAGGCTGCGACTACAAATAGCCTAAACAGGAAACAGACTCGACCTGAATAACAGACTATGTTCATAACGCTTTTACTTCTGTGTGACTAATTTTAAATCCTGATGAATGTATCTATTTTGGCCTTGTGCTACAGGCCCGATGATCATATTAGCCCCGCTCGGCCTGTTTAAAGTACTGGCTCGCACTGGCCCGACAGTGGAAAAGCGGCTTACAATGGCTAATCCATTCTATTTCGGGTAAAAATAGGAAGAATTAGGGATGCATCGGACCAATATCGGTATCGGAGTATAATGGCTTTAAATGTAAATATCGGCATTGGACCCATATGAAAAAGTATGCCGATAAGAGGAAAGTTTTGCCTGAATGGTGATTGGATTCACTGTTTTGGATTGCTGCATTTAAATTGAGAATGCATGCACAGAATGATACATTTGGAGTAAACAGTAATAGCACATGCAGCAGTAGCCTCCCCCAGGTCCTAAAGCCTGTTCGGTAATGAGTTTTAATTCTGTAAGGGCCGATGCTGGCCTGTTTCTAATAACATGAAAGGAAAATACACAAATAATATTTATACTGTGTTTCTGATTAAATAAAGCAGTAATTCATGCCATAAAATCATGAGTATGTTTTTATTTAAAGGTCAGAAACTATAGCTTACATGAAAGAGAAAAAAAAAAATCACATACATGACACTTATATTAAATAATTTTATATATACTGATTTATTCATTATGTGCAATCATGTGTAATATTGTTATATCATGTGTTGTATTTTTTAAATTATGAGCTCTAAAAGATTTTCAGAATTTTTACAACTTGCTTCAGATCATCTACAAATGTTAAATCATAAAATCGAATGTTAAAGTTACCACTGCATCTTATTGTTATATCATGTGTTTAAAAAAAATGCAGTGATTAAATATATAGTTTATTTATAGTTATTTTCAAATCGTCAATGTACTGTCATTATAAAAGAACTTTATTATTGTTTATTTAATTCTAACAAATAAGTTCTTTTTAAAACTAACCACAAGTTTATATGCTATATCTATTATATATATATATATATATCTATATATACATATAGATATATCTGTATCTGCATCGGCCAAAATGAGTTGAAAATTATCGGCATTATCGGCAAAATCCAATATTGTGCGTCCCTAGGAAAAATAATACTTAAATACCTAAAATTTGCAATTTAAATAGCACAAAACACCGATGTCCCAAGCTGAAACTGAAAACCGTTATGTGTTGAACCGTGTGCTAACTGTATGGTCGCATCCCTAATATCATGCATTTGACGGTATATCTTTAAGCGCTTGTATTTGTACGGCTGAAACCGGCAGAGTTACCGAGTTACTTTTCTCGTCTCATAAGACTGCGACTCGATGGTCGCTCACTCACCGCTGAGGAAGGACTCGAGGCAGAAGAGCTTGACCCTGTGCTGGCGCTCGATCAGGTTGGGTGTATTGGGGTTGGGCGCACACGGGCCGGACCAGTACACCTTACACTGGCAGAGGCGCACGGCGTAGATGTCGTGTCCGCTCACCTCCAGGATGAGGCCGCGGTCCATGACGTCCAGCAGGCGGCTGCAGGCGGCTCGTGAACACACGCTGTGATGTGTTCGGTGTGGGGGAAGCGCACCTGCTCCAGACTGACCGGCCCAAACAGCTCCTCCTGGTTGACGATGGGCCCCAGATCACCGTAGAACAGACGACAGCCCTGTGGGTTACTGACGGTCACCGGCGGACACACCTCCTTACCGCGGTAATAGAACTGCACCTCCAGATCCGTCACTGCACACACACAGGGCATTATGGGTGACATGACAGGATCTTGTGTTACAGAGCGGCAAAAATGCACATTTATGATCAAATTATCAATTAAACATGTTAAATGAATCACATTTAAGGTGTTTATAGTAGGGATGTAACGATTAACCTCGAATGACAGGATCTTGTGTTACAGAGCGGTGAGATGCTGACAAATCGTGATTCATTAAGGGTAGGAGTTTTATATGAATGTATGTCTGAGGGGAACTTACTGTCTTTAGAAAAGTTTAGATGGTATTTTGTCTTTCCATCTTGCCTCTGAACAATGCATATTAAAGTTCATAAGTGCAAGCGTTGATTTGTTTATGGGGGTAATGTTTTTAGTGATTTATGGGTTGTTTTTTTTTATTGAAGCAGTGTTCATAAGCTGAATGTTGTTTGTGGTTTGTTTCATGCAGATATTTTTTTTTTGTATAGTTTCACAAAACTGAAGTCAAATCAGTTTCTGTTTTTTGCTTCACATTATACAATCTAATTTAGATTAAAAACTGCTCATGTTACATGTGTGCAGCATCTTTGTTTGGATCATGATTAAAATGCAGTGGTTGCCTCTAATTTTAAATGGAAAGAGCACAGACAAAGCTTTATTTTATTTGTGTTGCTTATTTGATTTGGGGCTTGTTTTAAAATTTCAATTTAGTTTTGTTATTTACATTATATTTCAATTTTGTTATTTAGCAGATGCTTTTATCCAAAGCGTCTTACAAATGAGGACAATAGAAGTTATCAAAACCAACAAAAGAGTAAAAATATGCAAGTGCTATATTAGTGTATTATTATAGTGTTATATTTTAATTTCACAAAGAAACCTACAGCATTTTGTCCAAGAAATAATTAAAGGACACATTTAATTTATAATTTGTCTTAAATCTCATTTTGTAAAAAAAAACGTGAATCGAATCGATTCATGAGTTGAGTGAATCGTTACATCCCTAGTTTATATAATTCAACATGTATTAGTAAATTATAAAGACCTTAATGGATCGTTTATTCACATATTAATCATGAATATTATTTAAATATTTTCCATATAGAGCTACAAAACTAATTTAAGCTGAAATTGTCAACAAGCTGAATTATCTTAAAATATTAATCATTCAATTTGACGATATTAGTTTTCACATAGTCCTACAAAAATTCAAATGTAAGATCAAATTATCAATTAAATTTATCAAAATTTATTACACATGATAAGGACCTTCTTAATGGATATATATATATATATATATATATATATATATATATATATATATATATATATATATATATATTATTCATTAATATTATGTAAATACCAGTTGTTTCTATATAGAGCTGGTACAATTAAAAACTAAGACCAAATTGTCAATTAAACATGTTCAATATATTTAAATTGATCACATTTTAAACATTTATCCAATTAAACATTCTTCTTAATGAATTTACAATTTTACTTATTATTATTATTCAATATATTTAAATTGATCACATTTTAAACATTTATCCAATTAAACATTCTTCTTAATGAATTTACAATTTTACTTATTATTATTATCAAATTTTGCATATTTAATGTGATATTAAGTACAATTTAATATGTAAATAAATTGTTTTAATCATAAATTCTCCATATAAAGCTACGCAAAATTTAAATTTACAAAATATACATTAAAATTTATCACATTTAACATGTTAGTCTAATTCAACATCCTTCTAAATAGATTATTTATATTATAATTTTTGTAGCCATATACAGAAATAATATTAACTAAATATGTATTTAAGTTAGCCGTTAAAAAGTGTTTATTATAGTGGTCGACTGATACATTCCCAAGGCCAATATTTGGCATTTTTCAAATATCGGCATCGGCCGATAAGTTTTTCTGCTTGGCCGATGTGTTTGAGGCGGGACTTTTATTTTGACGGCGCTAAAAACGGCAGTGCCAAAGCACACAGTGCTCACATTCTCCCTCGTTTACTGTCGTTGTTAACAGTTCTGTCTAATACGGATATAAGTCTGTCTAATAATCCGATAGAACGGTTAAACAAAGGAATTTAAATGTATACGAAAAGTATTATAATGATTGCTTTTATATTATTAGTAATCGAAAGGCAAACATTATAATACTTTCTCGTTTGCCATCAGCATTATGCAAATACGCATTTATTTCAAATCCTCAAACAAATCTTTTAATAACTAATGAATATTTAATTTTATAAACCTTAAAAACTTAGTCGAATCCAGGTGTGCATGTGACCTGCATGATCGCATGTTCTCTGTGTGTTTTTTTTAATGTGTGTGTTATGTTGGTTTTATTTGCTTTATTTGAAAAATATGATTCCCAATGCACACAAACTTCCCAGAATACTGAGTGCCCTGTTGGTCAACTTATTTCAAATTTCTTAAATATGAATTAAAATGTTTTAAAAAATGATATCGGTTTTATATCGGCCCCCCGCTTTCCAAGATATCGGCATTGATCGTCAAAAAAACCAATATCGGTCGACCACTAGTTTATAATTTGTTGTTACATGTTGAATTATATAAACACATCAAATATGTCATATATAAATTTCATGTTTAATTGACCATTTGTGACTTTGTAGCCCTTCATAAGCAAACAATATTAATAAATAATATTAAGATCAAATTGTCAACTAAACGTTCAAAACCTTTAATCACTTTTACATATTATATAATAATATTATTTGCATATTTATCTCCTGTATTCCAAACCTCATATTTAATTAAACATGTCAAATGTATTATATTTAATGTAATTTTATATTAAATGCAATTTAATATGTAAATAAATTTTGCACTAAGTTCCCCATTCACTGATACACTGCACATGAAAATATATTATGAATTTGACGTTCAATTGACAATTTCATCTTACAAGAATTCTAATTTAGGATCAAACTGTCAAAAAACATTCAAAATTGGTTACATTTAACCTTATTAGGTTGGCTCCTGATCTGCTACTTATCTATCTATCTATCCATCTATCATCTGACTATTTCGATCTATCTATCCTAGTGACATGCTAATCATGTTAGAAACATACTTACAACATGCTAGTATCATGCTAATCATTCTTGGAGAATTGTTAATAATTTTTGATAAATTGTTAATCATGTTAACAAAATGCTAGTAGCATGCTAATCATGATTAATGTATGCTAATAACATGCTAATCAGGATAGAAACATGCTAGTGACATGCTACTTGTTAATCATGCTAGCAACATGCTAGTTATTTGCTTATAATGCTAGCAACATGCTAGAGACATGTTACTAACTTGTTAATCATGCTAGCAACATGCTAGTCACTTGCTAATCATGCTAGCAACATGCTAGTATCATGCTAATCATGTTAACAACAAGCTGATCAGGCTAGAAACATGCTAGTGACATGCTAGTAACTTGCTAATAATACTAGCTACATGCTAGTCATGCTAACAAACATGCTAGTTACTTGTTAATCATGCTAGCAACATGCTAGTAGTAACTTGCTAATCATGGTAACAACATGCTAGTTGCTGGCTAATGCCAACCATGCTAGCAACATGCTAGTTACTTTGCTAATCATGCTAGCATCATCACTAGCAAGATTCTAGTAACTATGTAATAGTGCTTTCATGTTAATAGTATGTTGATCATGCTAGAAACATGTTATCAACATCTAATCTATCAAAATTTTACAACTACTTTTAAACTTTCAGGCTAGGCTTTCTTAAGACAACCTAAAGTTTGTCTTGGCGAATCTAATTTATTAATATTATTTGCATATTTATTTCCAATATTCATATTTAAAATGAAATGTTGAATGTGAGTGTGTACTGGGCAGGGAGCTGATCCAGGTCTCCGGAGTGGCGAACATGGCCTCCAGCGGTGTGGGTGTCTGTAGCTCCATGGGCGGCGGCTGCATCTCCACGTCCAGCGGCTCCTTCTTGGGCCACACCTCCACAGAGGGAGGAGCTGCGGGGAGGAGGCAGCTGGGAGGCTGCATGGGAGACACGGAGCCCGAGGAGTCCAGACCGCGGATAGCGGAGACGGGCTCATGCCTGCACATCATCATCATCACAGAGAAACACTGCGTCAACATGAACGCCAAACACACACGATTAAGCCAAAAGGATCCTGTGATGCAGTAGTACCATGCGGTGGATACGGAGGAGGAGGTTCGGGAGTGTCGGGAACGTCGTCGTCATCAACATACGGTCAGTCTCATACGTGGGAACCGAACCTGAGACAAAAAGAGGTTTACGGCTATGTCAAAATCAAAGCCTGCCACACTGCATAATATACAACAAGACTCAGATACATCATTTTTATTTTTAAAATGGAAATGGTAATATTATGATTATAAAGTTTTAATGTTTTGTTTTAACACGACTCTGTCTGTTACAAGTATAAAATAATAATGTTTAATGGACAACTTGTGTCCGTGTTACCCGGGTTACTGTGCGTCTGAGGAATATCACACACGTCGTAGATCTTCAGCTGTTTAGTGGGAACCTCTTTGGTCCCGTCGTAGATGAGGTTGAACTCGCGGCTCTTGTTGAGGGCGCATCTCAGCTGCGCTTTCCATTTGGCCGGATCCGGCTCGTCCACGCCTTCCTGATACTTCCCGGTCTCCACGGCCCAGGCCTGACAAACACACATGGATCGGGTCAGTCCCGTGGATGCTGTTCCCCGGGCCTCGGTCTCTTCGTTATTTACCTTGGGGATGGTGTTCTTCTGCTTATTCTGGTTAGTGTTGGTCGTGGCGTGTTTCCACGGGATCTGGAAGCGTTTTGGTCTCGCGGGTTCAGCCAGATCAGACCCGGAAACGTCCCGTTGTCCACCTGAGACACCAGCCAGGGCTTCAGCCGGACTCGACGCGGATGAGAAGACATGACCACCTTCTGGAGAGGAGGAAGAACACACAAACCAGGCTGAAAATAAGCTTACTGAGCCTACAAACACTAACAATATTCAATACAACTGTTATATTAATAAATAGTAAGAGTTCTTACCAGGTCAAGAAAATATGATCATATTACCCCAATACTACAGTCTCTGCACTGGCTACCTATTAAGTTCCGTATCAGTTACAAAATATTATTACTTACTTATAAGGCCCTTAATGGTTTAGCTCCTGCGTACCTAACTAGTCTTCTACCTCGCTACAACCCATCACGCTCCCTAAGGTCACAAAACGCTGGACTTTTGATAGTACCTAGGATAGCAAAGTCCACTAAAGGAGGTAGAGCTTTTTTCGCATTTGGGCTCCCAAACTCTGGAATAGCCTTCCTGATAAGGGTCGGGGTTCAGACACATTTCCTCTGTTTAAATCTAGATTAAAAACACATCTCTTTGGCCAAGCATTCAAATAATGCATTTCATAATTTTGGGACTGCAGTATATCTGATGATCAAATGCACATTATTTATTCTTTAGCTTGGGGTTAAACTAATGAATTTTACTTGGCTGGAACAGCAGCTACGCTAATTATGTCTCTGTTTGTTTCTCTGTTTCTGCTGGATTTACATCCCGTGGTAACTAGGATTACACAAGCTCCAGTCTGGATCCAGAACAACCTGAGAAGAGATGATGCCAATCCCTCAGAGGACCTGAGATGATGCTAACCCAGAGACAACATACAGAACTACCAACATTATGCTATAAGTTTGATTGCATAATTGCTGTTAATAGTGTAAATCGTCTGTTTGTTTACGTCTTTTTATTGATTTTTTCTGAACATTTCTGCCATATGCACATAAACTGACAGTCAGCACTGATAAGCTACTACTAAATATTGTAGAAACTTAATTTTCTGTAAAGTTGCTTTGCAATGATTTGTATCATAAAAAGCGCTATACAAATAAACTTGAATTGAAAACTTGAATAAACTATCTTTTTTATACTTTTATATTTAATACGATTTAAAATGTTAATATTATTATATTAATTAATAGATAATTTAATTATTATTTTAATTATTAATACAAATGTTATATTAACATGACAGAGCAGGAAAAAAAACAAATTGGGTTAAAAATAATCAAACAGCCTACAAACACATTTTTAAAAATTTAGCAATTAATAATATTTAATTATTTTTTGTTATTTTAATACATGTAATAATTATTATAATATTATATTAACAAATATTTTACAATTAATGTAATAATCAAAAATATATCATATTAACATAATGTCTTTCTGTAGAGGAGGAAAAACACATAACAGACTAAAAATAATCAAACAGAGTCTTAAACAAAAAGTTTTACTGAAAAAATTGCCACATTTTAATTATTTTATTTCTATAAAATTATAATATTATTAATACAAATATTATATTAACATGATTACCTTCTGTAAACAGGCAACAAACACTAATATTTTTTATAAATTAATTAATAGAATATTTTGTTATACACTTTTACTGTTTTAATATTGTTAGTAATTTTATATAAATTGATATATAATATTTTGTTAACACACACACACACATACAACACATAACATATATATATATACGATATAAGTATATAATATAGATGAGAGATATATATATATATATATATACATACATATATACATACATATATACATACATACACACACCATTATTATTATTACTATTCATATATTTAAATGACTTTCTGTAGAGGAGTAAAATCACATAAATAAAGGTAAAAATTATCAAACTGAAACTACAGAGTAATTGTTATTTTTTTAAATAAATTATTATTATGCAATATGTTATTTTTAATATATTATTAATATTATATAAATTAATAAACAGTATTATGACAAAACAAATATTAAATTAACATGGTGACATATCATAAATGTTACAATAATTAATAAAAAATAATAAGAATATATTTCGATTGTTATATTTAGTCTATTTTATCATATTAACAACAATATTAATAAATATATTATTAGTAAGTTAGTATTTGTGTAAACTGCGTTTTCATTGACCAGACTTAAGTTCCATAATTTGATTGAAAACACAGGCCAGATAAAGCTCAAGCTGATAATTATTCTTAATATGATATTTCATTCAATCTATAATCAGAAAATAGAAAATCGTTATATAGATCAATCAAAGTGAGTAAAATAAGCAGCCGGTGACTTTGATATTCGATACTCTCACATATAAAAACTCCTCTTTGTCGTCGATAAAAAACACTGAAATTCCGATAGTAAAGCATATACGTGCAGTACATTACATTTGCGGAACGAGTGTGTGAAAGTGTTGTAAAAATAAATATAAATGTGATTTAAATATTAATGAGTCTCACCTGAGGGTTTCAGGAAGCGTTCGAGAGGCAAAGCAGGAAAAAAACAGCAATCCTGAGGCCTTTACGGCCAAAACGAGCTGCTTTATGAATAAACCGGATTTAAGTGGTCATAAACCGGTCATAAATCAGATAACGCGCTCGCACGGTCGCCGTGTGTCCGTGTGAACGGCGTGTGAAGCGCGTTTCGGGTGTGTTTTTCAATCTCTGCTCGAAAGTTTTTTCACCGTCTTCCGAAAACTCAGGTGAGGCGGTGGACGTTTTCACGCGCGCGGGTTCCGTGACGTCAAACGCGCGCGCACCTTTAACACGGTGCGCGCGAAAACATAATTCACAATCATTATTTCCTTATAAAAGATGATTATATTTATAGTTTGTCTTAAGATTTTGTGTTGATTAAATGAGAACATCTTTTATATAAATTAATTTATGACCACAGACCCTTAGCTCTTTTTTTTCACAAATAAGAAAATTCGTTTCAATTTATTTTTATTTTGTTAAGTGTAATTAAGTTTAAGAAGATGCTCACAACTAAATTCATTATAGCAGTGTTGTTTATTGGTAATTAAGACTAAAATAAAAATAAAATAAATAAAAAAAATTAATAAATAATGAAAAATCGTAACCCTGTAATATTTAAAAAATATTAGATGAAAAACTTTAAAATACTAAATTAATGTTACTTAAATATAATCTGGTTTAAGTTGAAGTACTAATTAAATAAATGTAAATAGTTATATAGAAATAGAAAAGTATTGACAAAAGAACGAAACAAAATTAAAATCTATAATTAATGAAAATTGTAATCTGTAACTGAAAATAAATCTTTAACATTAATATACCAAAATTTAAATGATAAAAGCTAATTCAAAACATGATATAATACTGTAACAGAGTATAAGTAATAGTATTACTGAAAATAACAGTGATTTGAAGTGTTATTTTACATAGAACTGATTATTAGTTTTTTATTTTTACACGGTTTATATGAAAATTACATTTTTGTTACAGATATTTGGGCATAAATACAAAATTGCATTGATTGCCAGTCAGTTCAATCGATCATGTCACATATTTTGAGGTTGTTTATAGCTATTATTATGCACACAAAGCACAGGTTTCATGTTTTATTTTTAAAAGAGAATCTGAGTGTAAAATGACAGTAACTTTATAAATGTACTCTACAGAAAATAATACTGCATTTATTTATTTTTTTACATAAATAACATGGTATTCCCCTTATATATACACAGATCACAGGACTGAAGGGTGTCGTATTTTACAGGAATGATTCAAGGTTTTAGTGTGTATAAGTGCACTTAATGAGGGTTTGCTGTAATTTCAGTCACTAACATTATTCTGTGAGATTACAGGAGAAAAAATCAGAGGGCTTTGTGAAATTCAGTCCCGGCTGAGAGGAACACAGTAAACACATGGTAAATACTGGTAAAATCTGATGCGGTGAGTATTGAAACCTCCTTCATTCACTTACATGTAAATTTCAGCTTTTAAGATGAGAAATAGACTAGGAGAAATGAGCTGCTAAACAACCCGCTCCAGAACCAGCACATCAGCCATCATCTTCATCATCATCATCATCATCTTCTTCTTCATCTTCCTCATCATCATCATCATCATCATCATCTTCTTCTTCATCTTCCTCATCATCATCATCATCTCCTGTTTTTTTGACGATATGAGTCAGATCCCAAACTCTGAGTCAACATCTTCAACAGAACGTCTCGTCTGCCTGATGCCCCTCCATAAACTCCCTCCAGAGAGAGCTGACCTAAACACACAGACGGAGAGATAGATAGATAGACAGATAGACAGACAGACACGACAGACAGACAGATAGATAGATAGATAGATAGATAGATAGACAGATAGATAGATAGATAGATAGATAGATAGATAGATAGATACTATAGATAGATAGATAGATAGATAGTATAGATAGATAGATAGACAGATGACAATAGATAGATAGATAGATAGATAGATAGACAGATAGATAGATAGACAGATGACGATAGATGATAGATAGACAGACAGACAGACAGACAGACAGATAGATATAAAAACAGACAGACAGACAGACAGACAGATAGAACACACAGATAGACAGACAGGACAGACAGACCAAACAGAGAGATAGATACATACACTCAGACACAGACAGACACACACACACACACACACACACACACACACACACACACACACAGAACAGATCGACAGACAGACACACACACAGACAGACAGACAGATAGACAGACAGAGAGATAGATAGACAGAGCGATAGATAGACAGACAGACAGACATACAGACAAACAGAAGGATAGGCAGATAGACAGACAGACAGACAGACAGACAAACAGAGGTTGGTAGGTTGGTTGGTTGATAGATTGATAGATAGAATGATAGACAGATAGATAGAATGATAGATGAAGAAAGACAGACAGACAGACAGACAGATAGATAGATAGACAGACAGGACAGACAGACAGACAGATAGATAGATAGATAGATAGATAGATAGATAGATAGTATCAGACAGACAGACAGATAGATAGATAGATAGATAGATAGATAGATAGTATCCTGACTGTGTATCTCTGCATATTCTTGGTAGATAGATAGATAGATAGATAGATATGATAGAATAGATAGATAGATAGATAGATAGATAGATAGATAGATAGATAGATAGATAGATAGATACAGACAGACAGATGACGAAAGACAGACAGACAGACAGACAGATAGATAGAGTAGACAGACAGACAGACAGAAAGACATAGATAGATAGATAGATAGATAGATAGACAGACAGATAGACAGACAGATAGACCAGACAGACAGACAGACAGATAGATAGATAGATAGATAGATAGATAGATAGATAGATAGATAGATAGATAGATAGATAGACAGACAGACCACGAAAGACAGACAGACAGATAAATAGATAGATAGATAGATATATAGATAGATAGATAGATAGATAGATAGATAGATAGACAGACAGACAGACAGACAGATAGATAGATAGACAGACAGACAGACAGACAGACAGACAGACAGATAGATAGATAGACAGACAGATAGATAGATAGATATAGATAGATTAGATAGATATACAGACAGATGCGATAGATAGATAGATAGATAGATAGATAGATAGATAGATAGATAGATAGATAGATAGATAGATAGAAGATAGATAGATAGATAGATAGATAGATAGATAGATAGATAGATTACAGACAGACAATAGAGAGATAGATTACCGTCTCCATTGAGGTCGATCTTGTCGAACACCATGTCTGTAAACTCTTCTGCAGAGATCTCCTGCTCTACTCCATTTATGGCTCGAATGGCCTGCAGCAGAAAAACAATAGCAGATGAAAGATCATCATGTGAGCGTGTGTGTCTCTGACGTGCAGATCCTCTTACACAGACTCAGAGCGTAAGATGATTTCTGCAGTATGTTCACACACAGATGGAGGATGTTAAAGCTGTAATCTGTGACTCCAGCAGGCGGCGCTGAAGAGAAACACATCAGTGACTGAATTCATCAGATACCTTGAAGATGAGCAGCAGCTCCTCGCGGTCGATGCAGCCGCTGCCGTCCACGTCATAGAGCTTGAAGTACCAGCGCAGCTTCTGCTGAACGCCACCCTTCAGAACCAAGCTCAGAGCCGCCACGTACTCCATGAAATCAATGCAGCCGTCCTGACGACACACACATTAACAACACATAACAATGTGTGTGTATATATATTCAGTTCAATTCAGATTTATTTGTATAACGCCTTGCACAAGACACATCGTTTCAAAGCAGCTTTACAGAAAATGCATGTCTACTTAGTGATCTGTTATCAGAAATGAATGTGTCCAAGTAACGTGCAGTTAATTCAGAAATGAACAGTTCAAGATAATAGAATCATACAGATAGAATTTTAGCCTCATTAAAACATTTATTACAAGTGTGATCATAATGATTACAATATAGAGAAACTGTGTTGTGCATGTTAATATGTGTGTGTGTGTGTGTGTGTGTGTGTGTGTGTGTGCTGACAAATTGTGTATGTTA
The DNA here is from genome assembly GCF_018340385.1 of Cyprinus carpio. NCBI lineage: Eukaryota > Metazoa > Chordata > Actinopteri > Cypriniformes > Cyprinidae > Cyprinus > Cyprinus carpio. Next base: position 722,010 of record NC_056593.1, read on the forward strand.
CAGATTACAAATGACATGATGAAAACTGTATTCAGTAATGTAATCTAGATTACTCACTTCGGGTAACGCATTCTGACTACTCTTGGATTACTTTTAGATTATTTTTGACCTGACTTGTTTATAGATTTAAATAGGATTACTGATATAAAAAGCAAGGATAAATAAAATGTATGAAACTCTTTCGTATCAACATTATAAAATGCTTTACTCCAGGCTTTCTCAAACTAGGGTAAATGAAGGAACTAAAGAGGGTTAATGATATATATGTATATAAAATGTTCTTGTATTTTTTCACGTGAAGTGAGGTGGCATGAATGAAAGCTACATTCAGGAATAAAGCAGCTGGTCTGTGAGGACAGGGAAACCCATCTGTTAACAAGATTACAGGCTCTGATGGGTTTTAGTCAGGATCTCTGACCTGTGCAGCGCTGCAGTTTATCTGAGTTTACCGTATTAACGCAGATCTCATTACCCACAATCCTCAGCTGAACCGAAGAAGGGACACGAGGCGATGCTGTTTCTCACCACTGACCCATGAACTCATTTTTACATATACACATATATTTTATAAATATTATATATATGTGTGTGTGTGTGTGTGTAGCCTAATATGTGTGTGTAATATATACATTTGTGTGATGGAGGCCCTTAGAGTTTTTTAGTATTGAGATACTACTACAGTTTTCACTAATATTTTAAATTAGTATTTATATTTATATATTTTTTTATGGCTATACAGTTTTTATTTCTGTTTTAGATTTAGTTTTTTAGTACATCAAATTAAACTGAATGAAAATGAGAAACGCCTTGGCAACTAGCTGAAATTAAATAATATATATATATATATATAATTTGAGTTAAATTTTATTTTATTTCAAGTAACAAAATTTTAATTTTTTTTACAATTTTAACTACTATAATAACCTTTTGGGGCCCACACTGATTGGAATCAAGGGTTGCCATGTCTAAACTTCATGAAAACAGATTATAAACCAAAACTAAACTTCAATACATTTTGGAAAAAAAATCCCAAATTTCGTCTAACAATACAAACACAAAAAAGTTTATAAATAACAATAACTTTCTGAACCTCTGAATAACCAATAGTTACTCTTTTTCACACTATTTAATGAGGATGAATATAGACTACACAATATAATGGCATTAAAGAATAAAATATTATAGAGATGATTTATTAAAATAAAGTACATGATAATATTAGTAATTAGGCTATGATAGTATTTTAAAGTAGGGCGATATAAAGATGGATAAATATATAACATTAATAGCAGAAAAGTAAATAATAATGTGCGTCTTACGTCGTTAATGTCGAAGGTCTTTGAACAATGGTCGTGACGTCGGACGTACGCGTTCGATATTTCGCGACAGATTCTTCAGGCCGAAGAACTTCTTGAACTCGTAGAAAGTGAGCTGACCGGACGGACACTCGGTCATGAACTTCCGGTACCACTGATGAGATTCGCAGGCGCTCAGCTCTCCAGAGTCGTACGGGTGTGTTCCCCATGCTGCTGCTACCGGAGGAGGTCCGGGAGAGATGCCAAACGAACCCGCACTGAAACACGAGCTCAGCGCGCGGGACAGGCTCCGTTAGTCCGGGATCACCGCTGATGTCACGTGTTTTCAGCGAATTAACGCTCAGTCCTGCTGAATGTGTCACCAAAACATACTGACCTGCAGTGCTCGAGCTGAATCAAGTTTTTTTTTTTTTTTTTTTTGTGCAATATTTAGCTAAATATCCCTTTACAATATGAAAAAGGGTCAGGAACTATATGGATAGAAATGATAGATGTAGAAAGCACTATAAAAATACATTGACATTTCTAAAAAAACAACAAAAACAACAAACAGTATGAAATGCCTCATAAAAACCAGTGATCTGCATCAAGGAGCGGTCAGTAACTTCTAATGGACATTCAAAGACTTGTTTAAGTTATCCACCTTTACATTTTAAAGGGACATGACAACTAACCGAAAACAGACTTCAGCTTTATTAACTTTTTTTAAAACTCTGTTTAATTATAGTATAAAATATATTTTTAAAATAATATAATAAATTAAATTTAAATATCGAAAGTAAATGCAAACTTTTAGAATCTATAAAGCTTTGGGTAATATAAAACTTAATAGAGCTTTATAATTTCAACTTTATACGTTACATAATTTATACCACTAAATACAACATTTATTAATTTATAGTTTTATGAATCATAATTTTAAATATCAACTAATGTATGTAGCTTATTTGTAGTACTAATTTATTAGAACTTATTACCTTAAAATATTAAACTCAGAATAAATATAGGCCTAAATATTATAAATTAATTTATTAAAAAATATAATCTGTGAAGCAATACACTTCAATTGTATTAATATCTAACTTTAAATAGAATACTCTTCCAGTTTAAAATAAATTGTTTTACAGAGAGTATTTACACACATGCAAATAGGCCTAAGTCAAATCGAAACTGATTTACACAAACATTTCCATAATAAAGAGCTGAAACATTGAAGAAATGTTTTTCTTAGATTCTTAGACTATAAATTCCTGTCTAAATATATGAAATCAAGTGAAATATGTTTCATTTCATTGCATCTAAACGTCTTACAAAAGTTAGATCTATATATATATATATATATATATATATATATTTGTGAAACCACGTGTAAAACTTTTGTAAGACGTTTTGTAAACAGCCCATCAGAGTGAGTGTGACTGTGAGTAAGAAAGAATGTGAGGAGAGTGAAATAATGGGGGTTTTGATTATTTGTATTATTACACAATACAAAACTAACACATTATAAACAACTACATTTCACAGGAAACATCTAAACATTCTTAGACTGTAACATTCATAGTGTTGCAGTGTAAACACTCATTTTACTTTCATATCATTTTGTTTTATATTTTATAGAACATTAAAAAAACATCCTGGCATCATGAGATATTTAGATGCAATGAAATGTTTATATTTTATAAATATGTCACTTGATTTCATATATTTAGACAGGAATTATAGTCTAAGAATCTAAGAAAAACATTTCTTCAATGTTTCAGCTCTTTATTATGGAAATGTTTGTGTAAATCAGTTTCGATTTGGATGTGTGTAAATACATACTCTCTGTAAAAACAATTTTATTTTAAACTGGAAGAGTAGTTCTAATTTAAAGTTAGTTATTATTAATACAATTTTAAGTGTATTGCTTTACAGATTAATATTTTTTTTTTAATTAATTTTATAATAATTAGGCCTATATTAATTCTGAGTTTAATATTTTAAGGTAATAAGTTCTAATAATAATGACTTTATTCAACGATTTTCTTCTCTCTGGGTCAGCGGAGGCATTATGTATTTTGTTTTGAAGAGGGTGTGTATTATTCGTTGAATAAGGTGGTATGTTTTCTTTGTGTAAAGTCGTGACTGTTTTACTGATGTTTCTATCTTTCTGGGCCTGGGAATGTTTTCAGTTGCGTTGCTGCCTATTCAGGGTCAAAAAGCTCTCGATTTCATCTCAAAAATATCTTAATTTGTGTTCTGAAGACGAACGAAGGTCTTATGGGTTTGGAATGACACGGGTGAATAATTAATGACAGAACTTTCATTTTTGGGTGAACTATACCTTTACAGTACTAAAAGCGGGGCAGGTGATGCCACTGCCCTTCCGAACTCAACAGCGCCAATGTAAATCTGTGGTGAAATATGGAAAGTGCATGCGTGACTTTGATTGAGAGCTGTAGCGCTATTTTTTTACAGTACGTTGCGACCCTAGAAATTCTGTCCCACCTACAAAATGTTCTGGAGCTGCTGTATTTCTATATATATAAAAAACAAGTTGTATATCATCCCTATGATTTTTAATTTAATAAGAATTTTGAATAATGAAAATTATTTTGTTTTGTAGGCTGTTAATCAGAACAATTAAGGAAGAAACTGAACTGAAATGGAATAAGGTAGAGTTGGGGGAAAAGGCTGCCTGCTGTTTTCCCCAAAATAACCACCAGATAAAGTCAAGACACATGTTTGTAGTAACTTGTAACTATGCACTGTGTTGACAAGAGTGATGTAGAATGATTCATCATACTGGTGATGAACCTGAGAGAACACGGATTTCACTGGAAGTGATCTAATTTTCAAACAGTAAGAGAAAAAAAGTATTTTAAAGCTTGTTTTGTATAACATCACAGTTATATATGATATGAGAATTGTATAAGGCCTGTAGATAAGGAGTATGTGTTATTTAAGAAAAATATCATTATATTTTCAGAATGACAATTTATTATTATTATTATTTTTCAAACCTATTAAATATCATTATATTTTCAGAATGATAGTTACTCTATTCTCAACCATCAAATTATGTATTCTAATTGGTTGAATAAAAATATTTATTATTTATATTTATTATTTTATAGTTATATTCTTTAGATTTATATTTATATTTATAAATGTACCGCAAGTTAGCATCAGGTAGCAATATTTTTTTCAAATAGACTATATAATTTTGTAATTCAGATTAGGGTTATTGTTTTTTTTTTTTTTTTTTTTTTTTTTTTTTAATTTTAAGCTAAAACTGTTTGTACTCCGATTTTGCTGTAAATGTTCTCCATGTTTGTCAGACTGGGGGCATTTTACTCCACCTGTAAGGCAAAACGCCCCAAGGTCTAACTGTAATTTTGTTAAACAAATGTAAAAAAAAAAAACAACCCCCCCCCCCTCCCCTCCCCCATTAAATTAAACCAAAAATAAAAAAAAAAAAAAAAAATAACGTGAAAATAATTATGGTCCAGTGTCGCAAAATTTATGATAACTATTCTGGACTCATTTAACTTAGTTTCACAGAAAAAAACGGACACGTTTTACTTACCCCCACATAATTTCAAGTTTCATCCTAAAGTCCCTCAAAATAAAAAACAAAACGGTTTTCAGCTCTCAGGTGCGCAGGCGTGGGAGCCAGACGAGGGCGATCGTCTGTCTAGCGTTTTTCTTTCGATTTTGATTTCAAGGCATGGAGGTGATGAAATGGCGGCAGGTTCAGGTAAGCAATCAAATTACTGGAACAAAAACGATAAGGAGAGGACCGTTTCCTCAATGATTTATTTAAGTATTTATGAACATTTTAGGACAAACAAAGGCAAATGGTTTACTTAAAACAATTTTTTCAATGCGCTGTTTACATTATGTTAAACATGGAACGCGTCGAAGAGAGAACGACATCACAAAGGCTGGCATTTTTACATAGCCTACATTTTATACATAGATGTGAAATGGCATCGCGGAATAGGTAGTGTTGTAAATGCTGCTTTTTAGTTCCCCTACGAGCAACTGCCTAAAACAAACTGGATTTTGATTTCATAGGCGTTGGTGTTTACAATCGAATCAAGTTCAGAGGAATCAGATAGGCATGTATCAAATATGCGGGAAATTGTCTATTCGACTTCGTTGGTTTATTAATTAATTCCACTGCACCCTTGTAAATCCAGGAAGAAACTAATAACCAGTAGCCTAAAAAAATGTTTTATACAGCCTAAAATTTTTTAGTACACATCAGATACACTTATGGTTCTGTTGTGCTATTATTAGCCCTAAATAATGAGGAGCAATAACCACAAGGGAGCGGGAAGATATTTTAGGCTGGGGGTGGTGGGTATTGGGTTCGCGCGATAGCTGCTAAGTGTATAGAGCGTTATTTTTTAGTGATCTGCTATCTAGCTAGACTTATTACCTAGTGGTACTCGCAGGTGTATTTGCTAATTACTGTTGCATAAATAGGGGCAATTATATGCACCTCCGCATTGTAATAAATTATAAAAAAGTATGCAATTAAATACATCGATTTATTTCAAATAAATATATTTTGTTTAATGTCAAAATATTAAATGGATGCCACCTTATTGACAAACGCACTAGACATACAGTTTGTATACAGTCTATTGCCCTACCCTAACCCTCCCCCATACTTGAGTTTCAATACTTCTTTGATTATTTCCTTTAATTTTTATTTTTTAAAAAATGCTTTGTTGCGTGTGATTTGAAACTTAAACAAAGGGAGAAACAAATGTCGCCCCTAAGGCAAGATTTGAACCGGGTTTCGATCGCGCGCAGAAATGACTATGACCCACGTTTTATCACTCTATTCTACACCACTGAATTGATTTCTTGAAGGACCGTCTTTATATCGTGGACTAAGCCCAATCACACGTTGGAGGGTGAAGCTGGTGTCTCTGCCAAACAAGGCGACATATTTGCGCTTAGGGTAAAAGAGACACTCCGATTTTTTTATATTATTCCCACCCAGTAAAACAATTGCCCACAGCACAGAAAAAAACGGGGTGCTCCAGCACCTCAGCTCCCCACACCTCCCGCGGCCTATGGTATACAACATGCAGTAAAACTGTAAACACTGTTTGCACTACAAACCAGTGTGTTCCTAATTAAGATAATACATTAAAATAATATGATATACACACAAACAATCCCTTCAATATCAAGCAGCAAATCAAAAACTGTTTTGTTCAGCTAAAAAATAGCTGGACGGACGCTGGGACGCAGATTGAGCACCGGAAGCCAGTACCCATGGGAATTTACAAAATGGCCCATTTCTGAGTACGACAAGAAAAAGGTGGATATATTTCAGTTTCGTTTTATTAGTTATTCTATTATTCAGTTTCGTTTTAGTTTTAATGCTGGAAAAACACATTGCTTTTTACGAATTGCTAATTATTTTCGTTTCGGTTTCCATTTTGTGATTAACCCTTTTATCGAAGTAAACAGGACCAAGCAGGCCCAAAGCAAGACGTTTTTATTTTACTTTAGTGACCGCAAAAGTGGGCACTTCTGCAACGTCCATCTACTGCGCCATGTCCCTCTCGGTCATTAAAACAGCTTGTGATGGTGGTACGTGAGTTTATAAATGTTTGCGTTATTTCTTTACATCATAATTCATACTGGCATTTAATGCCAATGGGGTAATCTAATTTACAAGAAACAGTTAGTGCTTCTATTTGGGCACAAAACCAGGGGGTACAATGAAAGCCTGCACTGATACCTCTAATGTTCCGGGAAAAAGATTTGAAAGCTTTGAGAGCTTGCTCGGAACACCGCGCCATCTGATAGTTAGGCAACAGAAAACAAAATAACGCAGCCAAAACCTGTTAAAAGAGACTCCGTCGGACGAAAAGCATGCCACTCATAGCTTCCAATGCTATGTGCTTTACTGTACAAAACAAAAAGCCTAAACAGTGTGTGTGTGTGGTGTGTGTGTGTTGAATTTCTCCTATGAATTCTTTACCCATTAAAAACCGTGGCAAGTAAAATGCCAGTACGAATATAAAGAAAAATGTAATAGGATGTAATTGATGTACACATTATTTGAACTTGAGTATGGCAAGTCATTTATCTTTCAGATAATTGAATTTGAATTCTTATTAGATCACTTGTATGACTGGCTATTTAAATATGTAAATTAAATAAGTACTGAATGAAAACTTACTAGTAAATAAGATCTGGGGGTGTGCACACCGCACACAAGCATTCTGCACCGTGCTTTGGACAGAAAGTAAAAAGTTTGCTGTGAAAAAACAATACAATCTCGATACAGGGCTTCCTTTTTTTTTTTTACTGGCGATTGTGACTTCAAAGTTTCATTGTCATTGTACATAATGGCTGCTTCCGGGAAGCTTAAAATGCTGCCTTCGGAGGATGCATTCCAGTAGGAAGGCATCAAGGACATGCGACACAGTCTAAATATAATGTAAGTTCACTCTCACGGCCCCCGTCTGTCATTCCCCCGCCCCCGCGGTATTGAGATGTGATCTGTACCCCTACTTTTTGTGTTGTTATCTTTTGTGACCCCCCTCTACCATCCACACTTCCTGCTGGGTGGGACGCAGTTAGAATCACATCGAATATACTGAGCGTTCTGCAAGGTATGTTTACCCATACGAGGGTGGAAATTGTTTTCGTGAGGACAGAAGCTTTCGCAGTGCCAACAATGACTAGCGGCCAAGAACAAAACACAGATAAGAAAAGAATAAAAACTATAGAACAACGTAAAGAGGAATACAATATACAAATTGAAATTGTTGGTGCAGGATACTTACACTAGAAAGTTTTGGATGTACAGGGATATTAACAGTATGTTGTAAATTTGGAAGTGTAGACTAAGTATGTGTGTTTAGGTAAACAAGTAAATGGTGTATAAATGGTGTTGTGTGTTCCACGGTTACTGTCAAAATGTTCGTGGATGATGGATTACCTGGGGGAAGAAACTGTTCCTGTGTCTGGCCATTCTGGTGCTGCGAGGCTCTGTTCGCGTGTTCCAGATGGCAGCAGAACAAGGAGATTATGTATTAACGGATCTGTGAGGGGTCCAAGTGAGGTTTTGCTAGCCCTTTTTGCTCACTCTGGTGAGGTACAGTTCTTGAATAGGAAGGAGGTTGTGTACACCAGTAGTTAGCTCAGCAGTCCGGACTACCCTCTGTAGTCTTGGAATGCGCCCGATATATATACAAACACACAATGTCACCTGATCCAACATCTTTTGATGATCCTGGATCAACATTATTGTCTAAAAATATAGACTTAACCCAATCCCTACCCCTAAACCTAACCATACCTAAAATTCATTCCTTAAATCAGTGGGAAATGATAGCAGATTAACAAACGTGTAGCAATCCCTACCCCTAAACCCTAAAACAGAATTTTCTGAAAAGTTATATCTCAATTCTGATTGGTTGATTGGAATGTTGTTCCAGGATCAACAAGGATGTTGATCCAGGAACATGTTGTACTTGGTTAAATCAAGCTCACCGTAGTCTTCTGAGGTCAGATTTAGAAGCTGAGCTGAAGCAGACAGTTACTGAAGTGCAGAGGATGGATTCAATGATGGCGGAGTAGAACTGTTTCAGCAGCTCCTGTGGTAGGTTGATTTTCCTCAGCTGGCGAAGGAAGTACAACCTCTGCTGGGCCTTTTTCACAATGGAGTCAATGTGATGTCCACTTCAGGTCCTGAGAGATTGTGGTGCCCAGGAACCTGAATGACTCTACTGCAGTCACAGTGCTGTTCATAATGGTCCAGGTTGTTGAGACTGCACCAGACAGCCAGCTCTTTAACCTCCTGTCTATAAGCAGACTTGTCACTGTCCTGAATGAGGCCGATGAGTGTGGTGTAATCTGCAAACTTCAGGAGCTTGACAGAGGGGTCCTTAGATGTGCAGTCATTAGTGTACAGGGAGAAGAGCAGTGGGGAGAGGACATAACCCTGGGGGACGCCAGTGCTGATTGTACAGGTGCTGGATGTGTATTTTCCTAGCCTCACTAGCTGCTGCCTGTCTGTGAGGAAGCTGTTGATCCACTGACAGACGGAGGTGGGCACGGAGAGCTGAGTTAGTTTGCTCTGTAGGCAAACTGAAGAGGATCCAGTAAGGGTCCAGTGATGTCCTTCAGGTGGGCCAGCACCAGTTTTTCAAAGGACTTCATGACCACAGACGTTAGAGCCAAACAAGTCAATTCAGTTGTCATACATACGGTCACATTCAGGAGTGTTAATATGTTAAACAAAATATGATTCACTTTAAAAATCGCTCAACACAAAAACATTCTAACTATCTTTTCATTTAATCCATTTATCTTAAATCCATTTGTGCTTCAATATCAATATGCTTTCTACAATTAACATCTGTAAACAGAAGTGTAATGTCAGCATGTCAGAAACACTTTAGTAACTTTTGAATGAATGTACCTAAATACAGTCAGTAACAGAAATCAGACATAAAAACAAACATCTAAAACAAAGAAATAGAGACATAATAAAGTAGATGGAAAGTTGTACCAGAGAAGTTGTGTAAGTTGTACCACTGACTGGGTAACACCCATTAGCATTTTGCAGAGAATATACATGATTTTGTGGTCATCAACAACAAATTAATGTTAGTTCAATATCTCTGTCTCCACTGATGTGTGCAGACAGCTTTCATCAAAATCTTAATGTTGATCCACTTTAAACATTGAAATATCAACTTCAACCTCAACCAAGATGATGGTTTGGATGTATACTCAACAGTGTATCAATGTCACCTTGCTATGTGGGGAAGGAGACCAGAGGTCATTTTTTGAATGGACGTCAACGGAGGAGAGGCTTCACTAAAGCTGTTGTGGGAAAACAGCTTATCATTTAATGAATCGAGTTTATCGACTAATCTTTGACATGTTTGCCATGTCACAATTCTTTTTTGATTGAACTATTTTTAGAGAATGCTGTTTTAACATGTAAGATTCTGTTCACGTCACTTTCTACATATTCCTATGCCCTGCCTCCCAATGTTCATACTATCCATCCTAAATAGTATGTGAGATTAGAATAAGTGTGTGCCAAAGCATAGTACTGAAATACAAACTCAAATAAAAAGCATTTAAACTACAAACATGGGGGATGTGCGCAACAATGGTTTAGTAGAGAGGTTTAGATAAAGGGGTTACTAATAATCAACATTTAAAATATTTATTTAATGTTATCTATGTGTTATATTTCATCTGCAACAACAACGTGAACTTTTCTAACCCCTTGTTTTCCATTACCTTTGCACCACCTTAAAAAATCTGAACCGAGAGTTCTCCCCCTGCCCGACTGATGGAGATCCATGTGCTCCTCATTTGACGTTAAATGAACTGAAATTGTGGAGGAGGATGTGTGAACTGTCCAAAATTATTGACAGGTCAAGTTTACATGACAGGGTTTGTTTAATTAGTGACAGATGCGGTCTTGTTACGAGGCTGGCAGGTTGTTGATGACGTGGTGACCAGTTTGTCCCACAACCTTCCCTACTCTTGACTACACTCTCAAAAAGTGTGTACTTTTTCTTCACAAAAATATTACAGTTTAAGGCGTACGAGTAGTATAATTCCGGCACATGGGCTGCAGCAACAGTCTCCACAAAGTACTTCAATTTGGTAATTTTGTAACCATTGTAAAGTCACAGCTTTTCCGTGAACAAATGATTTTTTATAAGTAATAATGCTAACCATTCATTCTTTCTTTCTCTCTTTGTATGTGGTACAAGTCCATGTATTTCTGTTTCCTCTTAGCAGCAGCATCGTGAGACAGCCCCACAAACTCGGATCGGACCTACCAGGCAAGTAATCCTCAAAACATTTATGTGGTCCTTCCATTAAAACAATGTGAGTAAATATCTTGAATGATATGTGTTAGTTTATAATATTATCATTACACAACATTCAGTGTTGTACCACTTAATAAATAATGTGACCTTCTATAATGATTATCATGTTAATTCTAGTGAACACCATACATTCTTTTCTTTATGTGAACGCTGTTCGTCCAGGCTGCTGGTTTCTACATCAAAATAGATACAGGCTGACTGTGCATTCCATATATATATATATATAAATATATATAGGAGTATATATATATATATATTTATATATATATATATATATATATCAAACATAAAAAAACAGCATAAAACTTGGTAGGCTACATAAACTATGTGCTTTTAATCTGAGACTTTTTGAAACACTATCATTAGGTTAATGTGAAAACAACCCACCATTAAACCAAATACTATAGTGAAAAATTTTCAGTTACATTCTCAAATCTTTTTACTGAAGAATTCATATGATTTAGAGATGTTCCTCTTTCAAATACAGATTCCTGCTGAGTTGATCTACGCTGTAATCTACTCTAATTAAATATTTTTATGTTAGGCTTACTTGGTTACTGATGGCACTCGGGCACAAATGCTGCATTTGTAAAGGAGATGTAGAAATGCAGAAAGTTTCATGAGATAAGATGAAGGGGTAGTAGGTTTAGAATGCACAGTATGTAAATATTAAGTCTATATTCAATGAACATGAAAAACCCAATGTGTTTGTTTGTAGTTCTTTTTTTCAGTGAGTGATCTGAGGATTTCCGTTTACAGTAAGAATGATCGAAAACAATGAAAGGGGGTGAAACACTCTGCCTGGCCTGCAGCTGCTCATATAGCTTCATCTTATTCACAGCAGCATGTGAGAACTAGTGAGAGGTGGGAGGAGAGACACATCAAGAAAGAGTAAACACTCCTTTCACCTTGGTTCCAGAGCAGAATTCTCTTCTGCAGCACTGCGGATCAAGAAGACAGTGAGAGAGTGTGTGTCTCTGTCTGCTCCAGGACCTCATGTGTTCCTTACTCATACTGGCAGGCGGGCAGAAATTCAATGAAAACGCATGGCATTGGCCTGAGCGAGAAATACTCTGCTGAACCTCTTCTTGTGAGAGCGAGCTATGAAACACACTTATAGTGCTGATTACTTTGACGAAGAGTAGACGCGGACACAGGGCTCATCTCATGCTATAAGAGCACAGCCTGACGCTGTTCATGATTTAATAATGAAGAGTGGAGGGGAGGACATCTAAGGTTTGAGGCAGTAAACACCAGATGGCGCTCCTAAGTTTGTTCATAGAAGCATCATCAGAAGAGATACTCAAGAAAAGAACATGAAAAATTTCTCTTATGCTTAACACAGTATAGAGGATGATGGAGAAGGATCATCAGTGGATGGAAGATCTGAGCAGACTTTGGGAGCTTCAGACAGAGAAGAGAAAGAGAAGAAGGACCTCTGATCTCAAAGAGAGTACAAAAACAGCAAGTGATGGAGGAGGTTTGGTCAATGTTCGTTTTTTTTTTTTTCAGGATAATGCTGGACTAAAATACTTTTTTGTCCTTACTAAGCTATGTTACAGTGTAGTAGAGACAGAAAATGACAGAAAAATAGGAAACTGAGTCTCCTGCAGCACTATTGCATGACTTGAATACTATTTATTCCATTTAATATTCTGTTTTTGTTAAAATATTAACATTATATTCTGAGTTCCAAAGAAATAATATGTTCAGCACAAAGTATACACAATATGATGATCTGAATTATTTAAAATATTCACTTGAATATTCACTTTTATTTGATTTATCTTTAGATTCAAGAAACAGAGAGGATGATCTGAGGATTGTGCTGCTGGGAAAAACTGGAGTTGGGAAGAGTTCAACAGGAAACACCATCTTAGGAAGGAAGCATTTATATCAGACTTTCTGAGACTCTGTAACTAAAGTGTGTCAGAGAGAGAAAGCTGAAATCAACGGCAGACACCTCACTGTGATCGACACGCCAGGACTGTTTGATACTGAACTCAGTAATGAGAAACCCAGAGAGAAATCAGCAACTGCATCTCCATGATCTGCCTTGACCACATGGTTTCTCTTACTGATTCCACCGGACGTTGAAGAAGAACAAACAGCAGTGAAGATCATCCAAGAGACGTTTGGAGAAAACTCTTTAAAGTACACCATAGTGCTATTTACCAATGGAGACAAACTGAAGAACAAAACCATTGATCAGTTTCTGGGAAAAACTGGATCCGCTTTAAATGAACTGATTGAAGTGTGTGGAAACAGATTCCATGTGTTCAAAGTAAAGAGACTGAGACCGAACACAGGTGACTGATCTACTGCAGAAGTAACAACATGGTGAAAGAGAACGAGAGAGTTACTACCATGTAAGATGTTCAGAGAGATGGAGAGAGAAATACAAGAACAACAGAAGAACATACTGATGGAGAAAGTGGAGAAGTGAACAGAGAAAAAGAAGAACTGATGAAGAAACATGAAGAAGAGAAAAAGAAGATGAAGATGAAGATAGAGGAAGAACGACAGAATCATGAGAAAGAGAAAAAGGAGAAGAGAAGAAGAATTTATTGAGAGAGAAGAACGATATAAAACAGAGATAAATGGAACGGAAAAAGAGTTTGAATAACGAGAGGAGCTTGCAGGAGAACGATAGAATGTGTGAAACGACAACAGGAAAGACAAAGAAGAGAAAAAGAGGAGGAGAAATGGAGAAAGAGAGAACAGGAAATGACAGATGAATATTATCAGAGACTTAAACAAGAGAAAGAGAGGAGTCAGAGAGAGAGAGAAGAACTTCAGTTCAAACATGAAGAAGAGAAAGAGAGAATGAAGAAGATGATGGAGAAGACAGAAGGACGATCAACGAGAAAGAAAAGGGAAAGAGAGGATGAAGAAGGAGAAAGATAGAAAGGAACATGGATGAATATTATGAGAACTAAAACGAGAGAAAGAAGGCAGACTGAGAGAGAGAGAAACTTCCAGTTCAAACATGAAGAAGAGAGAGAGAGAATGAAGATGAAGATGGAGGAAGAAAGACATAAGCATAACAAAGAGAGAAATAGAAGAGATGAGGAATTAGGAAGAGAAGAAAATATAAAAGAGACTAAACATCGGGGAACAAAAGAGAAGACTACGAGAGGAACTGAAAGAGAACGAGAGGATGGAGAAACAGATACAGCGGGGGAAGAAGAAACAACCAACAATAAGAGAAGAAACACTCAACTTTCATCATCCTTATATGTTCACAGAGAGTAAGTCAAAACAATAACAAGCTAATATTTAAATTAATTTGCCAAAAATATAGTATTTGGGTGTGAACAAAGCTTCTACTGACCTTACTTTGCTTTTCAACAATTAATATGGTTTATATGTTGTTGAGGAAATATTTCACTGGTTTATGATCATCAGTCACTCAAGCAGTATTTAGGATCTAGATCAGCTTATTCTACAGAGGAGCCACCAGCTCCATTTGTAAACAGTTAATCGTTTGTGATCGGCTTATTCTGCCATGCAGTCAAAACCTGTCGGATTTACAACACAATACCTCATCCATTCCCAAAGACATACAGTGAATGAGTGGTGAACAGGTGACGAGAGCAGGGGTCAAGTTCTTGACAGCTGTAGAAGGGTGGGCTGGCAGAGGCGGGCATTTTTCCCAGCTGTGGGTTGGGAGTTGTTTTTGTTTTGTGTTTTGGGAGTTGTTGGTGTGTTTTGCAAAAATATTTTTATGTGTATTGTGTATATTTTTATATTTTATACTTTTTCTACTGTGCTCTCTGTGACAAAAATCTTGTCGCAATAACCTGACTTCTAGCTTGATCATTTGGAATCAGAAGTGGCCTGATATGAAAGCGCGTAAAAAAGCCTCTAGGATTATGCTTATGTTAAAACCAAATAAAAATCTACTGATTCATGCCTTGATTTTTAATTATTTAAATGAGGAACACAGAAAAGGTCATACTGTGCTTAGACAAAAGTATTGCACATCTTGAAAGGATCAAACCAATCACAATTAAACGTCACCTGTGACAAATACTGTATAACCACATTCCCCAGGTGTGTAGAGAAAACCCCAGCACACCCACCTTCATTTGAAATGCAATCCGGACTCCCCTTGACAGCATGCCAAAGATTCAGCTACAGACCACAGTACTGACCATCAAGAGCCTGAAGACCAGGTCTCCTGCCTGAGGTGGCATACATTCTTTACCGCCGTCTTAACATCAAGTGGAGAGATCAGATAAAGATTTGAAGAAACTGTTGGAAATTCATGACAGGCCCATGTCCACACAGACCTCGTAAGACAACTGTTCGAGAGACCGTTTGTTGGTTCACAGTTCAGGGCCAGCCCTTTTTCAGCTGCAGCAGAGCTAATAAGAACTGGGCACCGGTAACGCCCGTATCACAAGAACCGTTTGTCGATTCTCTCATGCAGTGGTCTCAATGCCCGAATTAGTGCTAAGAAACCAGCATTAAAAAGATACAACTAAAAAATTGTGTCGCATTTTGCCAGCCCCAGCATCTGGAGGAAGGATGGACTGTTGAAAAGTGGCAGAAGGTTGATTTTTGCTCCCGATGGCTCTCTATTGAACTGCATCCCAATCATCGCAATACTGCAGAAGACCTGTTGGAATCCACATGAACCCAATATTCACACAGAAAATCAGTCAAGTTCGGTGGAGGCAAAATCATTGGTTTGGGGTTACATTCATAGGGGGCGTGTGAAGATCTGCAGAGGGGATGAAACATCAACAGCCTTAGGGATCAAGACATTACATATCAAAACAACCACAAGAGAGGGCAAATTCTTTCAGCAGGATGGCGGATCCCTTCTCATACGTTCAGCATCCCATGCAAAGTTCTGAAACAAGGTCAAGGTGCGCCAGATTGGCCAGCCCAGTCCCACCAGCATGAACATTATTGAGCCATGTCTGGGGTACTGGGCCTCGAAAGGAGGAAGCATTGGAAGATGAAACCAAAGAAATCTTGAAATGAAACTCTGGGGAGGGAGTCCTGCAGAGAATGCTTTCTTTGCCATTCCAGATGACTTTATTAATAAGTTATTTGAGTCATTGCTGAGACAGTAGGGAATGCAGTCCTCCGAGCCTCATGGGGTCATAACACAATATTAATTCTTTTTCCCACTGTACCATGACTTTTATGCTCTGTACTGTACATTATTTCTGTTAGTGACAATACTTTTGTCTAAGCAAGTTGACCTTTCTGTCCTAATAAAATAATTAAAAAATCAAGGCATGATAAGATTTTATTTTGGTAAAATAAGCGTAATCTAGAGGGCCTTTGGCCTTTCATATGCTTGCTACTTCTGGATTCCAAAATGATCAACTAGAGAAGTCAAGTTATTATTTGTTGTTCCTACTAACTTGGATGAGGTGACAAGATTTTGTCAGGGAGTGTAGGCTGTTATATGTACACTGAAAAAAAAACAACAACAACAAAAAAATTCTTTATTGAATAATAATAATAATAATAATAATAATAACTATTTGTTCTCTTTCTCTGTATCATTTCAGTTTCTACACTGGTGATTTTTTTCAACTAACTTTTTTATTCTTACCAAACAAGGCCGTAATCATATCTAGAACATTTCATTATTGTTTTGAGGAAAATATTAAGACCAGACCACTATGGTAATGATAGCGAACTAAATAAATAATAACTCTTTGTAAAAGTAATCAATCTGAACACAGAAATAATATTTTTAGCCATTTCAAAATATGCATCCAGTTATGCATAGTGAATTTCTAATATCTTGGAAAGCTATCAAGAGAGAAAAAATTATATTGTCGCCACAATAAGTTATAGAATTAACACTAATTATGTAAAATGAAAGAAAGTTGAGGACAGAAATTATAAGCTCCCTACCAGCTGGTACTTATGAGTATAGGAATTCTGTGAAAATAAATCTTATCTTCAATTCAAAACATTCACAAAAAAATCTATTTAATCTAATTTATTATCATTATTATTATTATTATTATTATATATATTATTATTATTATAAATCAGAATATTCAGGGGCCTACAGAGGGATAGGGGAGTGTTGTGGCGTTGATCTATCACTGAGATGAAACTGTTGCATTAAGTAGTTTGCATTTTTTAGGTTTGGGTTTAACACTCGTTGCTCAGAGGGTCAAATTTAATAAATTGTTGTTATTTTGAAAACTCTATTATTGTCATTTTCAGATGAAGAAAATTCAGCATCAGATCCAGGATGTTTGAGAATCTTGCTGTTTGGGAGGACAGGCAAAGTGGAAAGTCTGCCACAGGAAACACTATCCTCAGAAACTAAGTGAGTTTCACAGTAAAAGAGTTCACGTTTGGTGACTACTACTTGCACAAGGTAACTGGGTGAAGTTGATGGTCGATCAGTAGCTATTGATACTCCAGGACTCTTTGACCCTCACTGACAAACAACAGTGCAGGGAAAAATAATGAGGTGTGTTTCACTGTCAGCTCCTGGACCACACGTGTTTATTATTGTGTTGAGTGTGGGAAGTTCACTCCAGAGGAGAAAAACACTTTAGACATGATCAAGATGATCTTTGGCCCAAAAGCAGCAGATTTCTGCATTGTTCTCTTCACTAGAGGAGACACATTGAAAACCGAATACAACATTTTATACTACATTAAATTCCTTTGGAAAGATCAAACAATAGAACAGTATGTAGAGAATGATGCTGAACTCAAGAAACTGATCAGAGACTGTGGAAACAGATTCCTGGCATTTAACAACACAGAAACACAAGATCAGACACAAGTCATTAAGCTGTTCAATATGATAGAAAAGCTGGATAGATGAGATCGAATCAGGGCCGATATTTCTGAGATGTTTAAGGAGGCAGCAATCTCCATTGAACAGAGAATGAAAATGATAGAAGAGAATGAAAGAAAAAATCAGGCTCAAGTTGAAGAATTAACAGCCAAATATGACGTGCAATTCAAAAGCATGAGAACAAGACTGGAGGAGAAAAAACAAAGGGCAGATGAGGAAAGAGAGAAACTGAAGAAGAAGTTCAGAGAACAAGAGGAAACACTCATGA
>NC_056593.1:740863-765863 GCF_018340385.1 Cyprinus carpio
TTATAAATCACATATTAATGCCTTTCTACATGACTATACCCCCACCCCCACCCCCCACAGTATTAATAAGCAGCAAATTAGGAGTTTGTTAAGAGGAAACTCTTAATAGTGAATAGTTACTGAATATACTGAATATGTGTTCCCTAATCTAAAATTTCTAACTAGGAGTCTTAGCTTAAAAGTGATTGAAGACCAATCTGAGAGCAACTCTGAGCGAGGAAAAGACAAAAACGTTTATTTTAGTAGGCGGGG
The DNA here is from genome assembly GCF_018340385.1 of Cyprinus carpio. NCBI lineage: Eukaryota > Metazoa > Chordata > Actinopteri > Cypriniformes > Cyprinidae > Cyprinus > Cyprinus carpio. The sequence continues at coordinate 741,116 of NC_056593.1, forward strand.
ACGACTCTGTTGCTATAAATGACACAGTCTTTGGAAGACTGTGATTGGTTGTTTGTCCAAGAAGGAAATAAAAGCGCTTTTAAGTGTAGGGGCTATTATAAGCCTTCACTTTGAAATTACAGGCATAATTTTTCCTTTTTTACTGTACTCTCTCTCTCTCACACACACACACAGACATACACAAACACACATGCTGTCATAGTTAACATATTTTATAGGAAATGAACAGTGACATAATATAGGGTTCTGAAAGTGCTGTAATTGTTTGTGTGATCACTTTGCTTAAAGAAGGTTAATGTACTTAATGTAGTGATTACTTCCATTTCTGGTGCTATGGCATTTCTGTGCGGTGTTGGAAATGTTAGCGTGTCTCTAATAAGATCGGTCACAAACGTGATCCCTGTGCGATCTACTGTGTAGCATCTCATTAACTCACTTTCATGCATTGTGTGCAACACATTTCTTCTCCCTCTTCATGTTTTTCAGGAAGAGACAGCAGCAGCCCTATACTCTTATGATCAGCGGGACCCCTGTGGAGAGGGTGAGCTGCTTTAAGTTCCATTGATGTAAACATCTCCGAGGACCTGACTTGGACTACTCACATTCAAACACAGGTTAATAAAGCCAGGCAAAGACTGTACCATCTGAGACAGCTTTGGAAATTCAGGGTTTCGCCAGCAATCCTGAAAACTTTCTATTCAGGGGCCATAGAAAGTGTACTGACTCAGTGTATCTCAGTGTGGTATGGAACAGCTCCAGTCATGACTGCAAAGCCCTGCAGAGAGTTGTGCGCCTTAGCTGAGCGCATCTCAGGGTCTGCTCTCCCCTCTCTGCAGAACATCTACCTCAAACACTGCAAAAGCAGAGCTGTTAAAATAATCAAGGACTCCATTCACCCCAGTAACCATCTTTTCACTTTGCTGCCATCTGGTAAGCGTTTCCGTAGCCTGATGTCAAAACTGAGAGACCTTAGGAGGAGTTTCTTCCCCCAGGCCATCAGGCTCCTAAACTCAAAACCAGCCCTCCTAACATCTTCATGTCTCCACTTAATATTCACTTTATCAGTAAGATATTCATCATTCACTACCTCACATTGACATACTGAAAGTGTCAACCTGTTTGCACATTTGCCTCTTGTACATTCCTGTGTATCTTAATATTTAAGACTACAGTGTACTTTCATGCACATTATTTTCCATTCTATATTTAATTCTACAGTATACATATTTTTATATTTTATTCTTATATTTTTATTGTTTACTTTTATTTCATTCTTTCATAGCTATATTTATGTATATTCTCATCTGTGTTGTATTCTTTAATAATTGCACTGTCCATGGAGTGGACTTGACTCACATTTCACTCCTGGTTATATATGCTCTATATAATTGTGTATGTGACGAATAAAAATCTTGAATCTTGAAATCTTGAATGTTTTGTCCATTTTCTCCTCTGCTAAAGAAACTCTTAATAGGGTCATATGATGCTGTTTAAAGATCATTATTTTGTGTATTTGGTGTAACAGAATATGTTGACATGATTTAATGTTCAAAAACACATTATTTTTAGGTCCTCTATGCCCCGCCTCTCTCAAACACTTCTACAAAGTCCCTCCTTCCGACAAGCGCAGTCTGCTCTGATTGGCCAACTGACCCAGTGCATTGTGATTGGCCAATCACCACAAGCACTCATCAGAAATAATGCCCTTTTCCATAATCGCGAGCTTCATCTTTCAAAATAAATGTAAAGACAGTTCAAGGGTTAGTTCACCAAAATATTAAAATTATGTCATTAATGACTCACCCTCATGTCGTTCCAAACCCGTAAGACCTCCGTTCATCTTCGGAACACAGTTTTAAGATATTTTAGATTTAGTCCGAGGCGAGCTTTCTGTCCCTCCATTGAGAATGTATGTACGGTATACTGTCCACGTCCCGAAAAGGTAATAAAAACATCTTCAAAGTAGTCCATGTGACATCAGAGGGTCTGTTAGAATTTGTTGAAGCATCGGAAATACATTTAGGTCCAAAAATAACAAAAATTATGACTTTATTTCAGGATTGTTTTCCCTTCCGGGTCTGTTGTGAATGCGACTGCTGTGACTGTTGACGTATGACGCTGCTGACGTGTTTTCTGGTGCGCCCAATAACAAAGATAACACGTCAGCAGCGTCGTACGTCAACAATCACAGCTGTCACGCTCACAGACCTGAGATTTTTACACGGGTGGTGAGAGAAAAACACCAACATCCTGGATTTGGACGGCATTAAAATCACCAACTACCCCGTCCAATTATTAAAAATAATAATGGTCTGAACAGGGCTATAGTTGAATTACCGTTCATCATTTGATGGATCTGTCCCGAGTTCACAGGTTGGATGTCCGACTTCAAGTGGCATTCTAGTTATTTACAAGTAGGAAAAATATATGTGACTGACATACATCAGAGGGCTGATTTAGCAAGTTTTGTAAGCTGGGCTTTTAATGTCATGAACAAAACATTCAAAAATTCACTTAAATAAAGCGTTTGCTTTTACATGCCCTTCATGAACTCATCCAGAGACAGCTCACCCAAACACACAGGTACATATTTTATTCCAATTGTTTTATTTAGGCTATGTCATCAAATTTATTTTATAGACAGACAGACAGACAGTCAGACAGTCAGACCAGATTTTATTTTCGATTTTGGCTTCCAACAAATGTGATAAACAAGATACAACAATTTACTGCTCTTCACTTTTCTCTCCTTCTAAGGCTAAACTTAACCTCCATACTTTAAAGTAGTTATTAAAATCGCTGCACATTATATTCCGAAAGACGCTCCGCATCCGAAGGAGCACGAGTTCAGGGCGATTCTAGCCGAATATGCACGTCTGTGCCGGCGTTTGTGTGAAACAGAAGCAGTTTAATGTAAAACTCAATCAGGTGCTTTTTGACAAAAAACAATGTAGGTGTTTTTTTTTGTTTTTTTTGCATAGATTGTCCAAGGCTTTTTATTTGAAGTACGTTTTATTTTTATTGTCAAGTCAAGTCACCTTTATTTATATAGCGCTTTAAACAAAAAAAGATTGTGTCAAAGCAACTGAACAACATTAATTAGGAAAACAGTGTGTAAATAATGCTAAAATGACAATTAAAGGCAGTTCATCATTGAATTCAGAGATGTCATCATTGAGCTCAGTTCAATTTAAATAGTAATATAGAATTAGAATTCATTTAGATACTATACACTATTTGCTTAAAGTTGTTTTGTATTTGATGCGAAATAAAGCCAATAGTTTAAGATTGTTTTATGTTTGTTCATTAAGAAATTATTAATTCATTAACATCACAAGACTTGTACCTGGAAATGACTTCTTCTCAATGGTGATTTTCGATGGATTAAGAGGACAATTACTCATCGTGACCAGTACAAATGCCTTGTCTGTTTGGGAAGGTGTGCGTATAGTCAGTGGAGGATCACAAAGCGGAGCCAGGCGAAAGTATAAATCCCGCTTTACAAAAAATGCCGTACACACGCCCACTCAAAGCGAACTTCCTGCAACTCCAAGATGGTGTGGCTGCAGACATAGGGGCGAGTGAAGCTCCACTCAAGAGCGTAAAAACGTACCTCCACTAGCGACTCGAACCGGCACCATTTTGGTCCGGACAAACTTTTAAAACAGTTATTTTTAATTTAGTTTGTTAAAGCTTTCATTTTGTATTATCAATTGTTATATACATGTATAAAGGGTGCTTTGCATGTAATGTCACCTCTTTGTACGTAATGTTGATATTTTCTGTACTTTTATCTTTGGTACTTTTACCTAGTAGAAATAATAATAATAATAATAGTAATAATAATAAACTAATATTTTATGGTTTATGACACAACGGTGCTGAAGTCTTCTTTTTTAATGCTCCTGGCTCCTGGCTGACAATGTTGTTAAACCTCTAACATGAACAATTACATCACATGGGTCAAGTTTAATTACATGACTGACTTTCCATTATCATTCATGTTAAAGCAATTTACTTGTTGCTGGAGGTGCCTGGGCCACCACAGTTGTGCTTTGTTGTTCTGATGCATCTGTGATCTTGCTGGGCTGGGGGACACAAAGAAGACATGAGCATAGCAAAACTGGAACAAAACTATGTCTGTGTACTGACGTTATGTAAATTCAACACAGAAAAGTACTGCATCATTTACCTGACAATCCCAAAGCAGACAAGGGGATGGTGCTCAGAAGTTCCAGTCAGTGTCCAGAGTTTAACTGCCTCTACAGAAGTGCTCTATTTGTGGAGGTATAATCAGGATGGATAACACCTATTCATAAGAAATACATCTGAACTGAAACAAAAAAGTCAAACAACAGAATAATAGAACAACAAAATAGAAAAAATGGATACTTGCATGTTAATGTCACATATAAAAAGACTTTGACTTTTAGGGTGGCAAAATACATTTAAAATATAAAGAGCGTTGCATATTTCATGCTAATTCTATCCCTGGAAGTGAATTAAAAATTAAATGTGAAAACAACCTCCTCATATGACTTTTTACGTTATACAACGAATACTAGACGCATACACATACAAAACGATCGTGTCCTTTCATTATTCACGTTATTTTAACACAAGCCACCAAAACATAAGTTACACTTATGCTAGCCATCATGCAACATCAGCTAACATTGGCAAGGCATCAACATTGCTCGCCAGAAATGTATAAATCCATAGTGTTTATTAATCCTTTTGTGAAGAATTTCACGCAAGCCCCGTGCGTTTTGCTTACACTGCAAGTTATGACAGCATCAGTTTGCTATTTTAGCAATGCTGAGATAAAATTACCTGAGTTAAAGTTTGAAGAACTCCCGGCGACCCCATCTTGATTAATTCGAGTGGAGGTGACGTATTTCCTGTTTGAGAGTGGAGCTCCACTCGCCCATGGTCTGCAGCAAGACCACATTTCTGCAACACAGCGATGACGTCATATTTTCCCGCGCGCAACCCAAGCGAACTTGTGGACGCGTCGAGTATAAATCAGCCTTCAGGTGCGTTCTGTGCGCGCGCTCCGGACACAGAAGACCAGTCTTGTTGAGTATTAACGTGAAGCCAGAGTTTTGTCTTCAGTGAACATAAACAACGTGTCAGTAAATTAGATCTGTGCATTTGGTTCTAATGTAAATAACTACTGTCTGCCATTAATGTCAATCAAACAAAAGACAAAGAAAACCACTCACTGATATCATCTCTATGATTTTTAAATAAAAATAATAATTTTGAATAATGAAAATGCGTTTGTTTCTACTTATTGTATTCATCAGAACAGTTTAAAGAAGAAACTGCATCTTTCGTATTTCATTTCTGGTTTAAAATAGGAAAACTGAATGGACGACACAGACCGAACTAGAATACATAATTTCAAGTTTCATTCTCAATTTACTCAAAAATATATATATTTTTCATATATTTATATATATATACTAAATTATATATATATATCTATATAATATATATATATATATATATATATATATATATATATATATTACAATTAATAATGTTAATTATTCATTTTGCAGCCTCTGCAGGCGGGGCACAGATGAGGATCTTTCATCTTTGAATGTTTTTTTTTCGATTTTGACTTCAAGGCTTATACATGTTGAAATGGCGTCAGGTTCAGGTAAGAATAAAAATTATATACAAAAAGTCACTGCGACTTAAACATTTATGTTTTAAGTGACACCGAACACCAGGAAGAAACTAACTGCAAAGGTCTTTTTTGGTGACCATGAGAAAATGGGTTTTTATTTCAATATGAGCAAAAATGCTGGCTAAACCAAGCTAGGCTACAACATTAATAAATGACACTGATAACGTTCTTGTATTTTTCATGGAAAGAGTCGACAGTTATCGTATTTCATAGTTTTTCTTTTTCATTTTAAAGGGGTTGGTGTTGAAACGGCATCAAGATCAGGAATCAGATATACGTATATGCAGCAACGTTCCCTTAATGATGGAGTATTTATGAAGTACAGTATTAGCCAACATAGGCAATGTTCTACTTTTAGTAGATATTCTACTTTTTAATTTTAAAACGTTTAGTTTATTAAATAATATTTCACAGTACTCTCGAAGAGGAAGAAGCTAATAACCTGCAAAAGGGTAGCTACATCTCACATACAGCAAAAGGGTAGCTACATCTCCAATTTTTTATACATATAAAACATTTCAATACACACTCAGGTCAGTTATCTATTGTCTAGACCAACGTTATTATAGTTTTTTCGCTTTTTACCGAGTGGAAAAAGCGGGTTTGCAGTGCATACTTTTTCCGTGCACTTGTTATCAGATCAGAGCATTCACTCTGCAGGCGGATGCGGTTTGGCAATGCGTTGGTGCAGATGCAGCACCGAAGCGACCGTTTCCGCACCGAGTCTACTTTTGCTGTTCTGCACAAGCTGACAGCGCACTGTTCACGGTAACAATGAACATGGGTTGACAGGCAAATGTATTTATTACACCATTAATGCATATTTAATTAAAGTCTGCGTTTCCCAGTCAATACGTGGCTTTTTGGCTAGGTTCGTACATATTTTACGAGGTGACTAATTCGTACGAATTCGTACGACCTCACTCGTACGATTTCATACTATTTGTCTAGACCCCAGTGAAGGTTAGGTTTATGGGTGGGGTTAGGTTGTAGGTCATTCGTACAAATTCATACGAATGTGCAACTCGTAAAATACGTACTGTTTGGCAAAAATCTTATGAATTTGTACGAGTGTGGTCGTACGAATTCGTACGAATTAGCCACCTCGTAAAATATTGTACGAATTTCCGTGAGATCCGGGCTGGGAAAAGAGCACTTTTAGATGAACAAGGCTACATAACAGATGACACTCGTGGAGATAGAAAAACTAAATCTTTATGACCCAAAGGAATGCTGGTAACAAAGACTTAAAAGAAAATGGCTGTTTCTGTCAGTGATTTTAATGAAAACATGTTTGTGATAGCCTACTACCTTTTAACAAGTTCGGTAAAGTTGGCAAGATATTCACAGATTCGACTTTTCTGTATCAATAGGCTAAATCACGAGAGAGAGAGAGAGAGAGAGAGAGACAGAGAGAGAGAGAAAAAAAAGTTTTTACAACACAATTGACGCCTCTTTTCTTTGGTATTGATGTATAAAACGAACTACAAGCGAATTTCCTCAAAACAAGCTTTCCTCCGCTCTGTCTCAATGCGCTGCGTCTGAGAGACAAGTCAGAAGGGACCGTCTGCAAAGTGCGAAACGCGAAAAATGTTGAAAAATTTGTTACTAATAAAATACGCAATAACTTCACAGTAAAACGCTGTAATTATTTTCAAAACATAACTGTTGTAGTATAACCAGCAGGAGAGCAGTGATGTGTGAACTGAATTATGTGACACTACAGGGTGTTACTGTCAAGTATAGGCGGAGTTTAGGGGGGGCTAGGTGGGTAAAAAAAGAAATCCAGTTCTGTCTTCCAAAGCTGATAGGAGAAACAAAATAAATTTTAAAATTTAGTTTGTTTGAGTTTTATAGTTTTATTTGTATTATTTTATTATTTTAGTGGTTAGAATAAGTACGTTTTTGGGTTAAATGAATTATTTAAGTCCCATATCCTCCCGAGTCGCGGATGGTTCTTAACTTGAGAGGACATGAGAGGACTCTCACTTTTCGTTATTTTCCAGCTTTAGCAAGTTAACAAATATTCGTTGTTTTCTTTATAAACTCACTAATAAAAATGTGGTGGACTGAGTCATTTCTGGCTGAATTGGACAGGCGATTTGAAGCGATGGCCTTGAGTGTGGCGCGTGATTCAGTATTTAGTTAAACCACATACACAAGGCTTATTCACCCTTGGCTAGTGACAGCTGAAGTGGATCTTGTGAAATGTGCGATCGCATCGTCGATTACTCTTTAGAAACTTAAAGATGACTGTGCATACCATGAGCGCTCGGACTGACCTGAGATTTGCCCCGCAAACATTTCAGCAGTTTATTATAGGCCTGTGTGTCCCACATTTCTGTCGACTGAAACAGCCCATGCCATTAATTATGAATTTATCAGTCTTTTGCATGCCAAAGTAAATTTCTGCATATGGAGATGGAGGGCCAGGGGCATGAATTGGAGTTGGGCCTGGAAACCAAAGCACAGTAGGAGGTCAAGGTGGAGCTGACGGTCAGTGTTACTGAGGGAAAGGACCCAAATTCAGAATGAGCAAGGGAAGAAGTTTGACAAATTAGACAAGGCACAACAGGAGGGAGTGGCGTGAACGGTCATTAACAGGAACCAAGAGCACTTGGCTATGAAGGTGAAGCCGCACATGTCCGACCTCCAGGCAGGAAGACCCAGTGGCCAGGGAGAATGCAGGAGACAGGACAGGAACAGACAGAGAACTCACAAGACAAATAAATATAAATACCAGACCTTAACAGACAAAGAAAAAACTCTATTTAGCAAAGACCAGCTAGAGAGGCAAGTAAACACTAACTCACAAACACAAGGTGAGAACAATCAAGTAACAAGCACCAAACAAGGACTAAATAAGGGGACGTGGCAATGTGAAACAAGGGGGCAGGACGAAAGGAGCACATGGCCAACATAAACAAAGACAAAGCCATGTGCTCATACACAGGACAAACAAAGAAACACTAAACAAGGACAAAACAGACAAAGCTGCCAGGGCAGAACCCTGACACTGACAGGACTAAAGGGGCTTAAGGGCTGCGCAGAACCTTTTTAGCTAAATTAAACTTAGAAATGAACATGCCCAAATGTACTAGTCTATAACATGCTTGTTGACACAATCTTTTACAAAGGAGGCTTTCAAGAACAACAACATAAACAGCTTTTAAATCATACTAAATGTTTTCTGTGAGGGTTGTCTTAAGGGTTAGGGGACAGAATATATAGTTTTTACAGTAAAAAATCATTATGTCTGTTGAAAGTCCCCATAAAGCATGACATTAACATTTGTGTGTGTGTGTGTGTGTGTGTGTGTGTGTGTGTGTGTGTGTGTGTGTGTTCTTTTTCAGTGAGTGATCTGAGGATTGTGCTGATAGGAAAGAATGGATCAGAAAACAGCCGAGTGGCAAACACTTTACTGGGAACAGAAGTGTTTCACAGTGAAGCTTCATCTTATTCACAGCAGCACAGTGTGAGAATCAGTGAAGAGATGGAGGAGAGACACATCACAGTTATAAACACTCCTCACCTGCTCCAGCAGAATCTCTCACAGCATCAGATCACACAGACAGTGAGAGAGTGTGTGTCTCTGTCTGCTCCAGGACCTCATGTGATCGTTCTCGTACTGCAGTATAAGAGACACATCAAAGATGACAGACACAGAGTGAAAACTGTGCTGAACCTCTTCAGTGAGCAGGCCATGAAACACACTATAGTGCTGACTACTGATGAAGACACACGCGGACACATGTCTCTGTCTTATAAGAACACAAATAATGCTATTCATGATTTAATAAAGGAGTGTGGAGGAGGACATCTACAGTTTGATACAGTAAACACTAGATGGCGCTCTGAGTTGTTCAGAAGAACAGAAGAGATACTCAAGAAAGAACATGAAGAATTTCTCCTCTGTAACATGTATGAGGATGGAGGTGATGGATCATCAGTGGATGAAGATCTGAGCAGATCTGAAACTTCAGTCGGAGGAGAAGAGAAAGAGAAGAAGGACTCTGATCTCAAAGAGAGCACAAAAACAGCAAGTGATGGAGGAGGTTTGTCAAAGTCTATTTTTTTTTTCAGGATAATGCCTTAAAAAAGGATCATGAAATACTTATTTGTCCTTTAATAGTTACAGTGTAGTAGAGACAGAAACTGAGTCTCCTGCAGCACTACTGCATGACTGGAATACTATTTATTCCATTTAATAATCTGTTTTTGTTTAAAAAGCTTCTAAAATGTTTGTAAAGAAAAAAATATATATATATTTTGGAATAGGGAGTTAAGACATTGACAGAACGACAAAGTATGCTTTTAGGGTACATTTGTGGTGTTTTTTTTTTGTTTTTTTTTAGCTTGATGGTAAAATCATCATTCTGCTTCTAAAGTGTGATGAAAGTAGCCTGGACATTCTGCTAAAAGCCCCTTTTGTATTTCATGATGTAATCAAAGACAATCATATGTGTTTGTCACAACATGTAGGTAAATGATGATAGAATTTTCAGTTTTGGGTGAAAAATTCCTCTGAAGGCTAAGTTCACACAGTTTGTATGTACGTTGTCAGAGATCACAGCAAATCCACCCCAAAAGTATATTTTTATATATTTAAAAAAAATAATATATAAAAAATATATTTTTGTTGTGGTTTAAGGAAGTGATTTGGTATGAAAGCTGAACTGAGTCTACTGTCTCTAATCTTGTTTCAGTGACGACTGGAAAAACAAAGCTGAACATCGTGCTGTGTGGAAATAATTCAACACTCAACAACTCAGTGTCTAGAATATTTAGAGAGATAATAAATAAACCAGTGAATGAACTTTCACATCAGAAAGAGAAGAGCAGTGTGTGTGTGAAGAAAGAGGAGAAGATTAATGGACGGCAGATCAGTGTAATAGAGCTTCCAGTTCTCTCTCGTCTCTCAGAGGAGGAAGTGATGCGTCAGACTCACAGCTGTGTGTCTCTCTGTGATCCTGGAGTTCATCTTTTCATCCTCGTTACTCCTGTCACTCCACTTAATAATGAAGACAGAGCAGAAATGGAGAAGATCAAAAGAATATTTTACTCACAAGAACACTTCATGGTGCTTTTCTTTACTGAACTCACTGTTAATAAAAGTGTGACTGATTTTGTAGCATCCACAGAATCTCAGAGTGTTGTGAGACTCTATGGGAGCTGGCACAGTGTGATGGGGTTAAAGGACCAGAGAACCTCTCAACAGATCTTAAAGATGCTAGATGTTATAGACTGTATGAAGACTGAACCCTATTCTCTTCAGATGATTATGAGAGCTCCAGAAAGGAGAGTCAGACATGAACTAGAGGAGAAACTGAGAGTGAAAGACAATGAAATCAGAGAGTTACAGAAGAAGATCAAGACACTGGGTGAGTGGATTCATTTTCTGGATCTGGCTGAAATTGATATGCGACTAATTTGCAATTACTTCAGTTAATTAATTAATCGGCACATCATGTGGTTAATTAGATTAAAAAATTGTAATCTCTTGACAGCCTTAATTATAAGATATTAACAGCTGCTATTAAGATTGTGATAAATAATGCACTGGGGTCACAATTTGTCTGGAAGTAAATAAAGTAATCTTCAGATTTAATCCACAGAGAATTTGGCCTAAATTAAATGATTACTTAAAATAATAATAATATTTAGTTGTTTTGATTGTTTTATAATCATAGGTTATATATTACATCTTTCTTGTCAGTTTTTCCACATGAGTATGAACTCAGCAAAGACGTGAACGGTTTTTAGTGGGAAACTAGTAAATTACAGTGCAGTCATGATTACAGTAATTCTGACATGATGTGATTGCAGCATTAATCTAACTTAAGTTCAAATCACACTAGTTTATTTCTTTGACACAGTTCCAGAGTGTTTGAAGCTGAATCTGGTTGTGTGTGGGAGTAACAGAGAATTAAAATCCTTCACATCAAACCTGATCCTGAAGCAGAGCGAGAGAAGATCAGAGCTGAGCTCAGAGTGTGTGAGGAGAGACGTTGAGCTTGATGGACGTCTGATCTGTCTGGTGGAGCTTCCAGCTCTGTTCAACACTCAGCTCTCAGAGGAGGAAGTGATGCGTCAGACTCACCGCTGTGTGTCTCTCTGTCATCCTGGAGTTCATGTGTTCATCCTCATCATTCCTGATGCTCCACTTAATAATGAAGACAAAGCAGAAATAGAGAAGATCCAGAGGATATTCAGCTCAAGAGTCAACAAACACATCATGATCCTCAGAAAGCAGAATTCAGAGCATCAGACAGCAGAACTCAATGAAGAAACACAGTCTGTCATTGAGAGATTTGGAGGACGACATCATTTCATCGACCTGAACACACAAGTGTCTGTGCTGATGGAGAAACTGGAGCAGATGGTTGAGGAAAATAGTGGTGTTTGTTTCTCCACAGAGACATTGATGGAGGCACAGATGGAGAAACTGAAAGAATTAGAAGAAACGAAGAAGAGAGTCCATTCATTAGAGACGTGGTTTCAGTCACAAGGTAATTATCAGAAAACATGCATTGATTAAAAACTTTTCATGATTGCTGAAGTCTACATGGATTTGTAAAAACAATAACATTATATTCTGAGTTTCAAAGAAATAATATGATCAGCACATGATGCTTCAGAATAAAATATACACAATATTCTCTGATGATCTGGATAATTTACAATATTCACTTTTATTTGATCTATCTTTAGGTTCAGGGAGAAAGAGAAGATGATCTGAGGTTGTGCTGCTGGGGAAAAACTGGAGCTGGGAAGAGTTCAACTGGAAACACCATCTTAGGAAGAGAAGCATTTAAATCAGACTTTTCTGAAGAGTCTGTTACTAAAGAGTGTCAGAGAGAAACAGCTGAAATCAACGGCAGACACATCACTGTGATCGACACTCCAGGACTGTTTGATACTGAACTCAGTAATGAAGAAACCCAGAGAGAAATCAGCAACTGCATCTCCATGATCCTGCCTGGACCACATGTGTTTCTCTTACTGATTCCACTCGGACGATTCACTGAAGAAGAGAAAACAGCAGTGAAGATCATCCAAGAGACTTTTGGAGAAAACTCTTTAAAGTACACCATAGTGCTGTTTACCAATGGAGACAAACTGAAGAACAAAACCATTGATCAGTTTTTGGGAAAACCTGGATCTGCTCTTAAAAACCTGATTGAAGTGTGTGGAAACAGATTCCATGTGTTCAATAATAAAGAGACTAGAGACCGAACACAGGTGACTGATCTACTGCAGAAGATAGACAACATGGTGAAAAAGAACGGAGGGAGTTACTACTCATGTAAGATGTTCAGAGAGATGGAGAGAGAAATACAAGAAATTCAGAAGAACATACTGATGGAGAAAGTGGAGCAAGTGAACAGAGAAAGACAAGAACTGATGAAGAAACACAAAGAAGAGAAAAAGAAGATGAAGCTGAAGATGGAGGAAGAACAACAGAATCATGAGAAAGAGAGAAAGAGAAGAGAAGAAGAATTTAGAGAGAGAGAAGAACGATATAGAGGAGACATTAAAGAAAGAGAAGAACAAGAGATGAAGATACGAGAGGAGCTGAAGAAAGAACGAGAGGAATGGGTGAAACAGACACAACAGGAAAGACAAAGAAGAGAAGAAGAGGATGAGAGAAGGAGAAAGATAGAAAAAGAAACATGGGATGAATATTATGAGAAACTAAAACGAGAGAAAGAAAGAAGACTGAGAGAGAGAGAAGAACTTCAGTTCAAACATGAAGAGATGAAGAGAATAAAGATGATGATGGAGGAAGAAAGACAGAAGCGTGACAAAGAGAGAAAGAGAAGAGAAGAAGAATTTAGAGAAGAACAATATAAAAGAGACATTAAAGACATCGAGGAACAAGAGAGAAAGATGCAAGAGCTAAAGAGAGAACGAGAGGAATGGGAGAAACAGACACAACGGGAGGAGAAACAACCAACAATAAGAGAAGAAGAAACACCCAATCATCCTAATATGAGTAAGTCAAAACAATAACCACCTAATATTTAAATTAATTACAAATGAAAAAGGGTTATAAATTAATTTATAAATTAAAAATTAAAAACATCCAATTTGGATGTAAACATATCTTTTACCGAACTATACTTTGCTTTTCAACAGTTTATCTGGTTGAAATGTTCTTGAGGAAATATTTCACTGGTTTATGATCATCAGTCACTCAAGCAGTATTTAGGATCTAGATCAGCTTATTCTACAGAGGAGCCACCAGCTCCATTTGTAAACAGTTAATCGTTTGTGATCAGGGGTTTGTGAGCTGCCATGCAGTCAGAACCTGTCGGATTTACAACACACAATTTCATCCATTGAGGAGGAGAAGCAAAAGACATACAGTAAATGGCTGCTGAACCGGTGACGAGAGTAAGCTTTATAGTTACCTGCACACTGCATTTGACAGAAATAAACCACGTCTTCACGATATGTTTGAAAGATGTATTAGTTCTGCTTCCATAGACATCACTGTGTACTTTCACAAAGTACAATTATTATTATTATTATTTTCCTAGTGTGTATTTAAACATCTGAAACTTAAAATAAACATTATGTTTAAAAACACACTGAACATTGCATTTTAGGTTTGAGTTTAACACTCGCTGCTCAGGGTCAAATTTAATAAATTGTTGTTATTTTGAAAACTCTATTATTGTCATTTTCAGATGAAGAAAATTCAGCATCAGATCCAGGAGTGTTTGAGAATCTTGCTGTTTGGGAGGACAGGAAGTGGAAAGTCTGCCACAGGAAACACTATCCTCAAAAAAAATGGGTTTTACAGTAAAGCCAGTTCATGTTTGGTGACCACTACTTGCACAAAGGTAACTGGTGAAGTTGATGGTCGATCAGTAGCTGTTATTGATACTCCAGGACTCTTTGACCCCTCACTGACAGAAGAACAAGTGCAGAGAGAAATAATGAAGTGTGTTTCACTGTCAGCACCTGGACCACACGTGTTTATTATTGTGTTTAATATGTGGAAAATCACCAGAGAGGAGAAAGACACTTTAGACATGATAATGAAGATATTTGGCCCAAAAGCAGCAGATTTCTGCATTGTTCTCTACACTAGAGGAGATTATCTGAAAAAACAAACAATAGAACAATATGTAGAGAAATATAAAAATGATGACCTTGAGAAACTGATCAGAGATTGTGGAAACAGATTCCTGGCTTTTAACAACACAGAAACACAAGATCAGACACAAGTTACTCATCTGTTCAATATGATAGAACAACGACTGAAGAAATCTAATCAGGGCCGATATTTCACTAATGAGATGTTTAAGGAGGCAGCAATCTCCATTGAACAGAGAATGAAAATGATAGAAGAGAATGAAAGAAAAAAGGCTCAGGCTCAAAGAAAAAAAGCCAAAAATCCGAAAATCAAAACGTGCAGTTCGAAAGCATGAAAACAAGACTGGAGGAAAGAGAGAAACTGGAGAAGAAGTTCAGAGAACAAGAGGAAACAATCAGGAGAGAGTTTGAGGAGAAAGAACAATCAGATCAGAAGAAACGAGAGACAGAGGATCAGAAACGATCAGAAGAAGAGGAGAAACAGAAAAGAGATGAATATAAACAAAGAATAGAGAAGATGAAGAGAGAGAATGAAGATCAGATAATACAGTGTGAAGAAGAGATAAAAGAAAGAGAAGAAGAAGAGAGAAAGAAAGAAGAAGAAAGGATTAAACGAGATCAAGAAAAGATGAAAAAGGATCATGAACACATCATGACAGAGTTAAGAAAAGAACAGGAAGAGGAAATAAAAGAGAGATTCAGAGGAACAAATGATGAAGAAACAAGAAGAGAAAGAGAGAGAAGAATGGAAGAGAAAAATAAAAGAGACTGAAAACGACAAAGAGTCTCAAGAGGAAATTAAACAACAGCAGAGAGAATGGGAGGAAGAGAAGAAACGACAGATGAGAGAACGGGAGGAAGAGGAAAGAGAGAGAAAAGAGAAACACGAGAAACAGCTGAGAGAAAAACAAGAAGAACTGGAGGACAAGAGAAAGACATTTGAAAGAGAGAGAGAGGAACAAAAACAGAACAGAGATGAGGAGAAACAACAACAGATAAAAGAGAGAGAACAGAAAGAGAAAGAATATGAAGAGAAGATAAATGAAATGAAAAGATATTATGAGCAGCTGGAGCAAGAGAGAAAAGAGGATGAAGAGAGACGAGTGGAGAAGAGAAAGAGATGGGAAAAAATTATAAAAGATCTGAAACGAGAGCAAGAGGAGATCAAGAGAATAGAAAAAGAGGAGAGAGAAAGAACAAACAGAGAAGGAGATTGTGATGAAATGAAACAGAAACATGAGGAAATAGAGAAGATAAAGAAGAAACATCAAGATGAAACCAGAAAACAAAAAAAAGAACTGAATGATTTCAGAAAGAAAGTAGATCAGCAGATTCAGGAGCTCAAGGAGAAGATAACTCAAACCTATGATGACGAAAAAGCAAAGAGGGAAAAAAGATGTCTTGTCATGTGAAATATTTTTAAACATTACTGATGAGCCAAATGACTAACACTGGTCTTTGAAGGGTTTTTCTGCTTTTCTGTAGAGCCCTATGATTTGCGTGATGCAGAAAGCGCAGACAGAATCGTGGAATCCAGTCATAAAAACGGAATTCACAGTTTAACACAGAATGTCATGGAATTTGTCAAATTGGAATTTGATGTTGCGGTGATTTCAGCATCTGCCGTCTCACTAAATGAGGACGTAAACACATGAACAACATCTTCAGAACTGCTCTGAGAGTCACTTCATGACCATCTGACCGTTTGATTTGAGTAAAACTAGCGTCATATCACATACACAGAACAGTAAAGGTATTCACGGCAACCCGTCAAAATAAAAGTCCGGTTTAATTTGAAGTCTTTTGTTCAGTAGAATGTACATAGCCTACTACTAGTACTAAAATAAAACAAACATTTTTTTTTTTAAGGAATAATCACACAACATTTCTTCCATGTTTTAATTTTAATAGTAAATCCCCTTTGTTTGCCAAAAAAAACCTTTGCTTAATTTTCAATAATTAAAAGATAAATGAAATAAACGTTTAAACCTTCATTTGATAACCAGAAAAAATAAAATACACAACTCAAAATTTAAGAGGGAAAAAATCATAAGGCTACTTTAAAAAACTTAAGTTGTTATAAAAAAATAAATTAAGTTGTATAATGCATTCAAATAATTAGACATGCTAAAACACTTAATAAACTGATGTGAAAATGTATCCACCTTTTTCCTCAAAGCAGAAGTGAGCCTATGGGTGAGACTTCCGTTTCATTAGCCGCCATAGGTAAATAACGAGGAGAATAACAACGTGCAATAAACGGTAAAACCATTTGCAGTACAAACCAGTGTGTTCTTAATTAAGGTAACAGATTAAAATAATATGATAGGACACATCAATTGTCAATATCAAGCAGCAAAACTGTTTTGTACAGCTAAAAATAGCTGGACGCAAATGAGACCGGAAGCTTTACCCATATAATTAACAAATGGCGGCACCCATTTTTACGCAGGAAAAGGGTGGATAAGTTTCATGATTTGAATTAATTAGACATGCTTTTTGATTAATACATTTTAATTTAACTATTAAAAAGGAGTCGAGAAAAATTATTAGGTGATTTTTGATTAATAAATTTTAATTTTTTTATTAAAAAGGAGTCGAGAAAAATCTGAATACGGATTTCATAGGGCCCTATTTCTTTTTCTTTCACAAACATGAATAAGTTACTGTATCTGTATTCACTTAAGGATTTTTCCCACCTGCTCCTGAGGGCCAGAATTTAGTCGTAAACCTGCAGTTACACAGCTGTCGGTCATTAAGAGATCATGACCTTGACAAAGTCATTCAAAATTCACTTTCTCCAGGTAGATTTTAAAACATGATAAAGCAACATGAATTATAGCAGATCTTAAAAAAAAGACAGGGCTGTTAGATATAGTGTAGTGAAGACCCAACAGCATCCTTTGTTCAGGACAGGTTGGTCGCTTGGTCCAGCAGTAAGAAACCTGATGTCAACTGTATATGATCGGTAAAACCACTCATTCAGTATAAGAAGCCCGAGATGCTGATGCAGGATTTAGAAACCTGTGTGTGTGTAGCTTCAGGAGCAACCAGAATTTTATTTATTTATAATCAATGAATCATATAATTATTGTTAGTTTAATTATTAAATGTAATCATATAATCATTTATTATATTTTAACCATTTAATCACTTTGACTTACTTATTCTTTTATATTTTCTTTGCTTTTGCAGTGCTTGCTATTGTTGTTTAATCTAACGGCGATTGTTCACTACAGCAACAGACTTCAGTCAGTGCTGCTTACAATCCTAAAACGTGTCTTTAATGAGTGTTTGTTTCAGTGCACAGCCAATATAATCATCACAAATATCCATGATTACAACTGGAAAGAGGCAAGCTTTGTTTTTGAATGCCTGAAAGTTCATAATGAAAGCATCCAAACTGCAATATTTAACATTTATAACAACTGCAACACATCCAATGTGTAAACAACAATTTACAATCTTTATTTTTGAACATTTAAGACAGACATTGCTACCTGAAGGTCACAGCAGCTGGCTTCTAAGTCAAGCACTGCTCAACTTTCTTTAAATGTTTTCTCCCATCCGTTGTCAGTCCCACAATCCACCACTCAATTCACATTGAAATGAATTAAAACCATTAGCTCCATGCCAGTGGACACACAATGTTATGATTGCGGATATTTGTCTTCATGAATAAGAGAATGTCTCCATTTCAAGGTTTTAAATATCACAGGACGATGATGTGAAGCAGTCAGTTTCCATTTCTGTTGTTTTGGTATAAAAATGTTTGTTGGATTTGGTTTGTTGGAAGTTTGGACAAAGCCAATGAAGTCAGACTGAGCACTGAAACATGCAACTAAGCTCTCCTGCTTTCTTTCTGGTATGTAACAGAAGACTGTTAATGAGAGTTTTAGGTAAGGGGGTTAACGGCTTTTGAGTATCAGACAAAACAAATATTTTTTTCACCATTATCCAGCATCTGGGGTTGGGTCTAATATTTCTGATTTGGGATTCAATCTAAGACTGGATCACAATGATACTTATAAATCATAACTAAGAGTTTAGAGAGAGTTATACGGGGAGTTCTTATTTACTTTGAGTGTTTTCACTGAATTATTTGTAACATGATCATCTGAACATTATTCTGGAATCATGCTGTATTTTCACAGATATTCTGTTATTTTATGGTTGTCTATTAACACAAAAAAATCAATAAAAATTCCTCATTAACAGATTGTGTGATGTTAGTCCTTTATCACCGAGGTGTCCGAACAGTAACCAAATAATACATTTAACAAACCATTTAACAAAAAAAACAGATTTTTCAGTTATTGTTCTGTTTGTAAAGAATTATTGTTCACCATTAAATGTGTTCCTCACTAAAGAAGCTGTTCCTGCATGAGAACCCATCACAAATACTACATTTAACAATATATACTTTCTACATATTGAGAAATTACACTGACTGTTTAGAAAGTCATTTTTAACATAAATGAAACTGCAAATTTTTATAAATAAACTTTTACAAACAAGCTAGGCTACCAATAGGCTAGTTTACAAGTGAATTGAGAGTTTGACTTTTTTTTTTTTTTTTTTGTTGAGTTATTTACACAGACAGACGCTGTACCAGGAGATTATTGCACATTTTGTTCCTTTTATATGATTTTTTTTCTAATAAAATTCCATTTAAAAAAAATGGTGATGCTCCAGACAGAAGTATACTTTAAGTCAAAACTAGGGATGTCAATTTTCGATCATTTCCATGATCGATCGTCGTTTAAATTAATGACCAATTAATCGATTAATCTTTAACCTTAATGCTGCAAAATGCGTCTATTGTAGGCACGCAGTCACCGGCATGGACAGGATGTGCAAAAGCCACACACAACAAACGCTTTCTCACTTGAATTAAAGGGGTTTATAAGTCTGAATAAAAGTGTTAGTAGCAGGTTTATAAAATGAATAGATGTGATTATGATCATTTGATAAAATGAAGAGAGCGCGCCATACTGTACGTCTGAGGTCATTTTACTTTGTTGACTGTTTTCTATCCCGCACAGAGACCGCTGAACGCGCATCATTTAAATCGTTTTTGTGCATTATTGCTCGTAAATAATTTGTATTTTTAAACTCAATTGCAATGTTTTCAACTGTGCCACGGGATTAGACATTGTGGCATTTAAAATAAATTATAGCCCAAACGTGAGAACCGTGGCGCGCTTTGTGGCTGTGCTGAGTAAGTGAATCGCTTTCCATCGGCGCTGCTTGCAGCAAACACTGTTGCTCACATTAAATCTTTTTTATGTGATTTATTACAGCCCGATCTCCACGGCAGAAAAATCGTAACGTATTTTACGAGGTGCACATTCGTATGGAATTTGTACGAATTACCTACCCAAACCCCGCCCCTAAACCTACTACCCGTCACTGGGGTCTAGGCAAATCGTATGAAATTGTACGAGTGTGAGGTCGTACAAAATTCGTACGAAATTAGCCCACCTCGTAAAATACGTACTTGTGATTGGTCGTGAGATAGCGTTGGATTATTATCGACCAGTACTTTGATTATTATGATCAGTAGGCCTACTTCATTTGATCCTGCTGGATTCTGTTCTGGAAATTGTCAGGGTGAATTTTTGCGTTCCGGTAGGCCTATTTGTTTTTAAAAATCCGGCATACAGTGCATTAGGACGAGCGAGCGCGGGTTTGGCTAGATGTATTTGGAGGTTATTGCTCACGTCTCATTCGGCACAAATCCAAATGTTTCCATATTCGCAATGTATTTGAATGTTAAACTATTATTTATAATGTAAACTAGGATTGTACTTTACACGCATGTTCGCATATAGGACAGAAAAGATCATCTTCCTTATATGAGCAGTAACGTCCTTGGCATAACAGAAGTGGAACCGGTATACTACGGTCTATTTAAACTGATAGTGTAACCTTTTATTGTTTAGTTGACTTATTTTATTTTGATAATGAACAGACTGCGATGTAGTTTTGAATTGCTGGAATACGTGTGCGCCAGGCTCCGGCGCGATCGAAAACAGCTGAGACAGAAATAAAATAAAAATAAAAAAACCTTTTCCATCCAAAGTTTTAATATTTCATTTGTGCACACTCACAATATAAAAACAGAAGATTTGTGCTCTTGTAAAATAAAGCAAACATACAGAATGCGTGTTGTCATCTTTTCTTTCCGTGAACTTATGAAGCGCCGCCAACACTTCTGTTTTTAAATCCGTTATCTTAATTAAGTCAGATATATTTCGCAATATTTTTTTTTTTAATTATGAAAAAAATTGTTATTTTTATGTTAACCCTATTACTTATATAGGCTATACATTTTCCTTAAAGCATCTATTATTATTAGTATTATATATTATATTATTATCCAAACATTATAGGTTAATAAAATAATAGGTTAACTGGAAAATGTTAGATCGCGACCATCCCTCTGGATGCCGTTCGAGCCCATATCTTTCATTTATGCAGCTTTCTTCTGGTTTGCCGGTTGGTCACGAATTTTCCAACAAATTCAATAACATTTAGGCATTGTTTCTTTTCCTAAATCTTCACAGTCTAACCCTCTAATTCCGCAGGTTTATTTTATTATCTTTCACTTTTAATCACTGTTTTCCCATCTCTTACTGTGGTAAACATGGGAAGGAAATTAAAGATTTCATGAATTAAGAATTCGTTCGATTTATGAATTTGTTCCCTTATTTCAGTTAAATCATGGGTTATTTAGGGAACAAAATTAATGAAACATGGACAGTTGCCACAAATTAATAAATCAGGAACGGATTAACAAGTTGTAGATATAGCCTTACAGCCCTGCGAAGCGCACGATATGAAACTATTATCTGGGGAAATTACTTAGTTACTACATTTCTATTGATTTCCATGTTGAATAACTTTTGTGTTGTTTCTATTTTAATGTACTTTTAAAAAGTTTAAATCACATTAAAAGCTTAATTTGTACATTGTGAATGAATGATGATGCATTTATATGCCGTCATCGTCACTCACAGCCGCTTGCACGTGTTGAGTGCACATGAGCCAACATTAAATCGGTTAACCGACCATGGCCGGTTTCCCGATAACGATTGATCTTAGTGCTTAAGAGCGTTTTCTACTAGTAATTTTACGATCGTTCGTTATTGTTTCACGTGCGTTTCCCAACAATGCACGTAAAGCAATCGCACATAGCTGTGGTTTAAGTGTTCACTTTCACTTTCTATCCGTTTATCAAGTGCTGAAATGTCACCTTATAGAATGGCTCTTAATTGTAGTAAACGATCGTTTATTGACGTTAACCTAATGCTGCGTTCCAGACAGACAACTTGGATATAATAACTATAATACAATACAATGTTATCTTATATTATAGTGTATAATATTATACTTTACATAATAATATATAATGTACTTTATATAGAGTAAAGAGAGAGAGAGAGAGAGAGAGAGAGAGACGTTATTTCCGGGTCCAGCTGGTTTTCGTGCACTTCAGCAAGTCATTGACATATTTTTCCCCTCAGTCTTTGAAGCAATTCCTACATTACTTCTTTTATTCGTTTTTTTTTTGTTCATTCATTTAATTTAGATGTGTATTCCTATTTTTTTTGCTCTTTTTTTTTTTTTAATTTATTAATTTATAAATGTATATAAAGATATAAGGGTAACGTTTTGTACAATAAAGTACAATCAAATCCTTATATTATAATCACATTGCACTTGAATCAAGTTAAAGGTGTAATCTGCCGATTGTCCTGCAGGTGACTGCATAAACCTGTCTTCGTATGATGCACTTAGGGCTTTACGATTACTCCAGAGCACTCGTAGATCTACGATGATTTTCAAGTGCTACTTAAGTTACGATGCTTTTGGGAAACAAACCGTAATATTAAGATCAGTCGTACGATCGTTTTTACGAACTTTTTAGGCTTATGAAGCTTTTGGGAAACTTAGCCCATGACAGCTTTAATCGATTGCATCTCTTATCGACAATTAATCGATCATCGATTAATCGTTGACATCCCTAGTCAAAACACTTTAACACATCTTAACCAGACACTACGCAATAAGATTTCAGTGTAAAGCAAATTGTCTGTCCACACCAGATGTGACATTGCTACACGATGCAAGAAAATCAGTCAAAAACTACAGCCAATCAGAACAGCATGTGGGCGGAGCCTCTCTGTAAGCGCGCGACAATAAATGTTAAACCATTTTAAAATTAGTAAATACATACTAAGTGACTGAAACAATCTTTGTCGTGCAATACTCTTCGCACGACAACGCAGAAATAGAAATTGTGTCTAAAATAGAATTACATCAGGGGCATAAATGCATTTTTCTGTCTTTTATGCTGCGTTGCGTCTATACACAGAACTACAAAGCAGGGGGCATAAATGCATTTTTCTGTCTTTTATGCTGCGTTGCGTCTATACACAGAACTACAAACACAGGATAGTCACAACCCAAAAATGTGTTCAGCAGAAGAAACTCATACAGGTTTGGAACAACATGAGGGAGAGTAAATAACAACAAAGGTTTCATTTTTGGGTGAACTATCTCTTTAAGTGTTTGTCGATGTGCTTGTCAGTACATAATGTAAAATTTATTATGCAGGAAAATACAGAGCTGATATGCAGGATTTTCTCACCGGAAGAAATATCCAGAAGATGCAAGGCTCTCGTCTTGTAACATGCAAATGTTCTTTGAGATGCATGATCTTTAGAGCTCAAAGTCTGTCTCTGACATGTGTGTGTAATATATCAGAACAATCTAAAATTAACAAAGAAAAGCTACAATCACACATTAACATAAGCTCATCACATTTCCTGCTTCAGTGTCAAACATCATTAAAATCTCGGAGTGTATATGCAGCATCCTGTTGTTCAAGTGCTGTATATAGTACACGCACTTACTTTAATCTAACATGAATAGTTAGTATGTCTCTTTTGATAACTGATGAGTGATGATGACAATTATACTTCACCCTCTCCTCCAGATTCAGTTCTTCTGTCTGAAGTAACAGCGCGCCCAATTAATCAGTGTAGCTGCAGCGCCCTCTGCTGGTGACAATAATCACTACACGATTGTTCTGGAAACCAGCAGCTGTCCTGATAAAATGTTTCAGTTTTGTTTCGTGGTATTTAATTTCCTAATGAAAGGACATGTGGTTTTGTATAAAAAGGCGACATAGCCTTACTCCGATCTTAAGGGCAAGCATGGTTAAATATCTGAAATGTTGGCATAATATCACACAAAAAAAAAAAAAAAAAAAAAAAAAAAAATCCTGGTAAAAACAGAGAATAGAGAAAGTGACAAACACCGGTTTTATTCGTTTGAAATTGATATTGATATTGGTATAACTCGTTGGTGTCCTTAGTCAAGAGTTCAGATATAGATTTTAAAAAAAATACAGTCGACATGGCTTTTTTTAAAATCAGGACATCCAAATAGATAGCATAAAAACATGAAAACGGGTTATAAATTATATATTAGAAAAACAGCACAAGTAAAAAAATAAATAAAAAAACAAAAAAAAAAACAAATAAGGAAAAAAGAGAAAGACAGCAATTACAAATGTGTTACTTCTGAATTAGCTTGAACTTTTTAGCAAATATAATTGTATAATTAGATTTTTTTGTTACAAAAAAATCTAAATCTTAAATCCTTAAAACATGGTTTTACACCTTTTACTTTAATGTACAGTATGTGAAATTAACCATATAAAAAAGATTCATCATAAAATTCACATAAATAATTTTGATGCATAATATATGAAAACAATCATGTTAAATCTAAATTGTGTCCAGATTTCCAGATTTAATTATTTTTTTAATAACAGCAGTCGAAAAAAAAAAAAAGTTATATATTTATTTTTTTCGGGCTGATCTGAATAAAATGAACAACTTTCATCCCAGAATTGTGGATATTGAGGTGAAT
>NC_056593.1:770863-803694 GCF_018340385.1 Cyprinus carpio
GCTTTTCCCCATAGATGGTGTGAACTTAATGATTATCCATCAATAGTCGCGGAACTCACGCGTGTCTTATGGGGGAACCCATTTATATATGTACCACAAGTTATTTTTTTGCCAAATGTGCGGTTCGTGTTGCTCAGTATAATCAGTGCCTCTATTGGGCTGCACTAGACTCTGATTTCCACAACTGAGTATTTTTTAGTTGTTGCAATATATCATGCACAGTCTGCAGGTTAGTAGCTCACATTCGACCATCTCATGCCCTCAAATTAATCCCGCTATGATACCCGGCCCAGAACCGATGCAAGTCAAATCTACTAGCTATGTCCCACGTTCTGCAACTACCAATCAAATATCGGATTTCAGGAGAGAATCTTTCTCAGTCGTCGGCAACCAACAGGTCTACGGAAACATGTAATTCCCTATTTTCCAGCATAAATAGCCTCACACCCCTTGAGGAATATTCTCTGCGCTACCATGATATAGATCAAGCGATCACCATGATAAAAAACTTAGGTCGCGGTGCGTGGCTGGCTCTGGTAGACATCACTTTTCCCTTCAAAGTGATGCCTATCCACCCAGATTCATGGCATTTATTTGGGGAGGTTTTATGTCTCCGTACGCCTAACCTTCGGATGCAAAAGTAGCCCAAAAATTTTCGACATGTTATCAGAAGCAATCTGCTGAATCTGTCTAATAACTATTCAATTCCTCACCTAATCCACCTGCTTGACGACTTTCTTATCGTATCTCCTCCCGATGCCATCCCAGCTGAAAATATCACAACTGTTCAAAGGATTTTCGCAGAGCTGGGAATCCTCATCGCGCATGAGAAGTCTTTGGGACCAACCCAATTCATCAAATTTTTGGGCATTAACCTGGATTCAGTCAAATTCCAGGCTTCTCTGCCAAAGGAAAAAAATCGATAGAATAATCTTAGTGGTTTCTTCCTTGGCAGAGTGCCAAAGTTGTTCCAAACGTGATCTCCTATCCTTGCTCGGTCATCTTAACTTTGCAATGCGCATAATCCCGCAAGGCCGCCCCTTCATCTCTCATCTTCTTGCACTCGCATCTTCCGTGCATGCCTTAGATGATCAAATTATCATAAATCAGGCAAGTCTTAACAAACTCAGTTTATGGATTACCTTCCTTAAACAATGGAATGGTTTAACCTTTTTCTACATCGATCTGGTTTCTCTCCCCGATGACATTCAACTGTTTACCGACGCAGCCCCATCCGTCGGTTTTGGGGGATTTTACCAAGGGCGTTGGTTCGCGTCTCCATGGCCCCCCTCCCAGATGCTCGACTCGCCCCAGTCCTCAGCGCTGTTCGAACTCTACCCTTTAGTCGTCGCTGTCTTTTTATGGGAAAAAATTGGACGTCAACCAGCATCTCAATATATATATATATTTTTTTTTAACTGATCAGGGCTACATGGGCTGCCTTTATGTGCCGTTGATTATACCTGATGTAACTTTTAAAAGCATCTGATGACCAATGACACAATGGAAATATTTTCTGCGGGTAAGCCTGATTGAGCAAGGATAAGTTTTAAGTGTTTTTGGAACCAAAAACATGTAACAGGATGGTTAGAGTCGTCGACGAAGGGAGGGTCCAGTGCGGATTTAGATTGAGCGATCCTGAATTGAACATAAGAAAAGAGAGCCTGATAAGGTTGAATTGGAGGAGGGAGATTAAAAATGTATATGTAGTGGCCTTTCCTTTCTTGGTCTGTCTTACTTTGTTTAATGAAGTAAGAGATAGTTTCGCTATCAAGTATGGACAAATCCGAGATTGTCGGGTGGAGTTTGGGGTTGAATTTAGAGGTTTTTGCAATTTCTGAGCATCTCAGAAAACCGAAAAAAAGCCAACAAGAACATGGCATCTAGGGTACGAGCGGTATGGATCGAATGGTACTCTGTGCAGAGATTTTGACTGCTCCGCCATGCTCAATGGCACCGCGGATTCACCACAGCGGCGAGGGATCTTCGGCAGCGCGTCCCTCCTTCCTCCCGGGTTTTGGCACCAGTGTAACGATATAAAAACCTACATAGTCACGGGAAGAAGGAGGTGGAAAAAACGGCGAACATTTAAATTAAACTTTAATTACAAAATAAACACAAAACAGCGCGAAAGCCCCTCACAGATGACTGCTGCACACAAACAAAACCAAAACCCAAAATAAACCCCAGGCCCGGTCCTCTCTCCTCCTTCTCTGTCGTAATTCCTCTTTTATCCTTCCGGATCTCCTCCGTGGGACTCGAGACCGGTCTCCAATCACTCCATCAGCCTCGACTCGTTCCCATGGCTCTCGGCCCCTCCCCACTCGTCACACTGTCATTCTGAGTTACGCTGCGTACTCAGCGGTGCACGAGGATCTCCCTCCCGGTGCAGCAGAGTTGTCGGGCTCCCTTCAGTCACAGTGGCTTCTTGGCTTAATCAGCATTGGACAGGGCTCCCCTTCCGGTGCGCAAACTGTCATCTCCCTTCGGTCGCAGGGTTAATCCACAGTCTGTCGTTTTGAGTTACGATGCATACTCAGTGGTGGATGGGGGATCTCCCTTCCGGTGCAGCAGATCCTCGGCTCCCTTCGGTCGCAGTGAGAGCCCTCCATCAGCGTGTCAAACTGCCGCCTGCGCCTCGTACTCAGCCGCAAGAGGGACTCTCCCTTCCGGTGCAGCAGAGCCACAGCTCACTTCGGACGCAGCGAGAGTCCCTCCATCAGTCGCGTCTACTTTCTCATTCAGCACCGGACAGGGCTCTCCCTCTCCGGTGCAGCAGAGCCACATGGCGCTCCTTTCGGTTGTAGTGAGAGCCCTCCATCCGATGCGTCAAACCGCGTCTCATATTCAGCTGCAAGAGAGACTCTTCCTTCCGGTGCAGCAGAGCCGCAGCTCCCTTCGGATGCAGCAAGAGTCCCTCATTTGATATCTGCCATCGTTCTCCTTTAATAGCGCCATGTAGGGCTCGCCACTCCGAAGCTGCGAGCCGGATCTCCCGTCGAGCACTGCACGGGCTCTCCCGGTCTCTTTGAACCTTTTCTCTTTACAGCATGCATATTTTGGGGTGCAACTAAATATGTTGCTCTCTGGCTGCTGTCCCATGCCTTTAAGCTTCTTTTGGGGCGTTCTTTGGGTTCGGGCTATATTTCGGGCTCGGAGCCCTCCCCTAGGACAGCACGCCAAAATATGCTTACTATGTGCTATCAGATTAGATGTAAGGGTGAACTCATGAAATTATGTTTTATTAACAAGGTTTGGAAGGAGCACGATCAGATAATCAACCAATTTGGCACAGGTGCAACTCGTTTAGCTAACCATCTTAACTAGCACAATACGTGTATATATAGATGCAGCCTACCTACCTCTGTCCTGCGACAGTTTTCTGGCATCCCTCCTCCACCCCAACTCCTCAATCCTAATCTATTTTTATCCCATACTGAGGATAGGTGGAGTTCTCTGGGTTCAGGCTATATTCTGTGCTCGGAACCCTCCCCCAGGACAGCACGCTAAAATATGCTTACTATTTGCTATCAGAGAAGATGTAAGGGTTAACTCGTGAATCGGTGGGTGGTGCTAAACATGCAGTGATGTAGAACCGGTAGGAGGGGCTAAACAGGCAGTGATGCAGAATCGGTGGATGGTGCTAAACATGCAGTGATGAAGAATCGGTGGGCGGGTGAGAGTTTTATCTTTGATGTTTCCACATGAGTATGTGTTCAGGATATGAAAGGTTGTTTACTAGTGGGAAACTAGTAAATTACAGTGCAGTCATGATTACCAGTAATTCTGACATGATGTGAATGCAGCATTAATCTAACTTAAGTTCAAATCACACTAGTTTATTTTCTTTGACACAGATCCAGAGGGTGTGAAGCTGAATCTGCTTGTGTGTGGGAGTAACAGAGAATTGAAATCCTTCATATCAAACCTGATCCTGAAGCAGAGCGAGAGAAGATCAGAGCTGAGCTCAGAGTGTGTGAGGAGAGACGTGGAGCTTGATGGACGTCTGATCTGTCTGGTGGAGCTTCCAGCTCTGTTCAACACTCAGCTCTCAGAGGATGAAGCGATGCGTCAGACTCACCGCTGTGTGTCTCTCTGTCATCCTGGAGTTCATGTGTTCATCCTCATCATTCCTGATGCTCCGCTTAATAATGAAGACAGAGCAGAAATAGAGGAGATCCAGAGGATATTCAGCTCAAGAGTCAAAAAACACATCATGATCTTCATAATGCAGAATTCAGAGCATCAGACAGAAGAACTCAATGAAGAAACACAGTCTCTCATTGAGAGATCTGGAGGACGACATCATTTCATCGACCTGAACACACAAGTGTCTGTGCTGATGGAGAAACTGGAGCAGATGGTTGAGGAAAATAGTGGTGTTTGTTTCTCCACAGAGACATTGATGGAGGCACAGATGGAAAAACTGCAGAAATTAGAAGAAATGAAGAAGAGAGTCCATTCATTAGAGACGTGGTTTCAGTCACAAGGTAATGATCAGAAAACATGCATTGATTAATCACTTTTCATGATTGCTGAAGTCTACACAGTCTCCATTTGAAATTTAATGTATTGTATTTTTTAAATCTATCTTTAGATTCAAGAGACAGAGAAGATGATCTGAGGATTGTGCTGCTGGGAAAAACTGGAGTTGGGAAGAGTTCAACAGGAAACACCATCTTAGGAAGAGTCATGTTTAAAGCTGAAACATCTCAAGAGTCTGTTACTGAAGTGTGTCATCGAGAGAAAGCTGAAATCAACGGCAGACACATCACTGTGATCGACACTCCAGGACTGTTTGATACTGAACTCAGTAATGAAGAAACCCAGAGAGAAATCAGCAACTGCATCCCAATGATCCTGCCTGGACCACATGTGTTCATCATCGTGCTCAATTTAGGACAACGATTCACTCAAGAAGAAGCAACAGCAGTGAAGATCATCCAAGAGATGTTTGGTGAAAACTCATTAATGTACACCATGGTGCTCTTCACCAGAGGAGATGATCTGAATGATAAAACCATAGAACAGTGTTTGGGAAAACCTGGATCTGCTTTAAATGAACTGTTTGTATGATCTGAATCAGGATACCATGTGTTCAATAATAAAGAGACTGAAGAGCGAACACAGGTGACTGATCTACTGCAGAAGATAGACCACGTGCTGAAAGAGAACGGAGGGAGTTACTACTCATGTAAGATGTTCAGAGAGATGGAGAGACAATTACAAGAACAACAGAAGAACATACTGATGGAGAAAGTGGAGCAAGTGAAGAGAGAAAAAGAAGAACTGATAATGAATCATGAAGAAGAAATAAAGAGAATGAGGATGAAGATAGAGGAAGAACAACAGAATCACGAGAAAGAGAGAAAGAGAAGAGAAGAAGAATTTATTGAGAGAGAAGAACGATATAAAAGAGACATTAAAGAAAGAGAAGAACAACAAGAGATGAAGATACGAGAGGAGCTGAAGAAAGAACGAGAGGAATGGGTGAAACAGATGCAACAGGAAAGACAAAGAAGAGAAGAAGAGGAGGAGAAATGGAGAAAGAGAGAACAGGAAATGATGGAGGAAGAAAAACGGAAGCGTAACAAAGAGAGAAAGAGAAGAGAAGAGGAATTTGACGAGATGGAAGAGCAATATAAAACACGGGAACGAAAAGAAAGACAAAGAAGAGATGAAGAGGAGGAGAGAATCAGGAGAAAGAAACAACAGGAAGCATATGATGAATATTATGAGAAATTTAATCGAGAGAGAGAAAGACAACAACTTAAATTGAATTATGAAGAACAGATAAGGACAATGATGATGAAGATGGAAGAAGAAAGACAGAATCATGACAAAGAGAAAAAGATGCTAGAAGAGCTGAAGAGAGAACGAGAGGAATCTGAGAAACAGAAACAACAGTAAAGACAGAGAAGAAGAAACACGCAACTCTATTCAACTTTATACAGGAACTCCTGAGGTTCAGCACACAAACAACAAGTCAGAATAAAATCCATCTCATTTTGAAATTAATTTGCCAAAAATGTAGTATTAGGAAGTGGACAAAGCTTTTATCACACTATACTTCGCTTTTCAACAGTTTATATGGCTGCTACTTAGGAAATATTTCACTGGTTTATGATCATCAGCTACTCAAGCAGCATTTAGGATCTAGATCAGCTTATTCTACAGCTGAAAGCAGATTTAATCAGTTGTTGTCATTCTCAGATTCGGATTCAGATACACTTTAGACAGAAGCAGCAGATTTCAGAATTGTTCTCTACACTAGATGATCTGAAAGCAGCAGATTTGGCATTTTTTGCTTCTTTAGAGGAGACAAACTGAAAAAAATAAATAATAATATAAATTGTTGAGAACAGTAAAAATGCTTTCTGGCTTTTAACAACACAGAAACACAAGATAATACACAAGTTTCTCATCTGATCACTGATGAGATGTTTGATGAGGCACTGATCTCCATTAAAGAGAGAATGGTATTTATAAAAGAAAATGAAAGAAAAAAATCAGACTCAAGTTGAAAAATAAGAAGCCAAATATGACGGAAGATAAATGAATGATAAGATGAATATAAACAAAGAGAAGATCAGAGAATGCAGTATGAAGAAGAGCTAAAAGAAAGAGAAGAAGAGAGAGGAAGAATACAAACAAGATGAAGAAATAAATAACATCAGTACGGATGTACAGAGTAAGTTTGGCTTCAGTGGTCTGTATATCTCGTGTCTTCAGAAGGGACAGTGTCTTGTTGTCTTAGTTAGTCCTGAATGTCCCTCCTGCTGGAAGATGCAATGGACAGGTAAAGTGTCTGGACTTACTTTGATTGCTCTTTCTGCACGGTGTGTTGTGGAGGATCTCCTGAAATCCACAGTCTTTAAGTGTTCAGCTTCAGGTTGTTAGATCTGCCCCGGGACACCAGGCGATCCTCCTCCAGTCTGTATGTAGACTCATTCAGGACATCTGCAAAATCATTTTGGTATATATGCAGTTGTTGGTATATAAGCCCTGCTGCGCCCCAGTGCTGAGAGTCAATTCAATGCAATTCAATTCAAGTTTATTTGTATAGTGCTTTTTACGATACAAATCATTGCAAAGCAACTTTACAGAAAATTAAGTTTCTACAATATTTAGTAGTAGCTTATCAGTGCTGACTGTCAGTTTATGTGCATATGGCAGAAATGTTCAGAAAAATCAATAAAAGACGTAAACAAACAGACGATTAACACTATTAACAGCAATTATGCGATCAAACTTACAGCAAAATGTGGTTGTCAGAGTCAGGGAATCTGAGGTGTGTTTGCCCACTTTTACACACTTTTACACACATGAACTGTAAAATCTCTCGCTCCAGTGGATGAATCCTGAGATGCTGATGCAGGATCTAATGATTCTTAATAGCAACCTCTGTGTGTGGTCGATCTTTAAGAACAATGTTAATCATTGAATCATATAATCGTTATTCATGTATTTAATCATTTATTATATAACTCATTATTTTCCTTGCTTGCTATTGTTGTTTAATCTAATGGTGATTGTCCAATACAGTGATAAACCTCTGCTCAGTGCTGCTGACAAAGCTATAATGTGTCTGTAGTGTGTTAATCTAAGTTTATTTCAGTGCACAGCCAATATATTCACATCAACATATATACACACAATTACAGCTGGGAAGAGGGAAGCCAACAGAGCATAACGGCCTGCAACATCCTGACAATTAAAAGCTTCAACAACTGAACCTGATTTTTCTGTGTGTGCTTTGTGTTCTTCGTTTGCTCTTTCTTCTCCTGCTGTCTAACTGCTGTTATCGGTGTTTTGCTGTTTGTGAAATAAATAGATGGACATCAACTGTTGATTCTCTCTTCATTTAATCTGACAGAATAAAACATTGTGTGATTTCGCTCGTTTACATTCCTCTCCCATGCAGAGAAGGTGCAGAAAAAGAAGAGGAGGAGCAAAGACATGAAATTAACGTTAACACTTCATTCAGAAATTTAAAGGGGAAGATGCACACGTATAAAGTGTACATTTGATCATTTTTGTGTAATTCCACATATGAAACACATACAACTTGTCCCAGCTCGTGAAGAGGAGTACAGAGGAACCCAGAGAACACAGTCGAGTGAGAGACAGGGGCTTTGCTCTTTGAGAGACGCTACCATCTTCTGGTCCCAGCTCTGTTGTGTGTGTTGCCTTGCCTGTAGTGTTCAGATAATGCTGTGCAGTGTGTTTCAGCTAACTTTTGTGTATCTGAAGCCTTTGTTTATTTACGTCTCAAATCCGTTTCAAACGATTACGTTTCAAATCCGATGGCACTGAAGCGTTATGTCTGCTATGGGACCTGGAGATGGCAGTTCTTATGGTTACACTCAGGGCCGTGCAGAGACCTTTGAAGGGGCAGGTGCTCAAAGTATAAAAGGGGAACATGGAACATGGCTTTTTATTTGGGATGTGGTGCTTGCTGAAACGTGTAACGAAACGGATGCTTCTGTACTGATACAGCAGCTTTTAATAGGGCTGTGCTCCTTGCTGAAACGTGTAACGAAACGGATGCTTCTGTACTGAAAAAGTTTTTATTTTGTTCTTTGCACTTCTTAAGTTCTCTGGAATTAGAAACTGACTACTTTATTAATATTATTATTATTATTATTATTATTATTGAGTTTACAGTGTATGCTGCTTTTGCTTTTGTTAGCACTACTGTTGTTGTAGAAAAAAATATTTCTGTCTTATTCAAAATAGAATTCTGTTCTAATCCTAAATTATTAATTTTTTTTAAATGAAAATTATAATAAAAACAGGATTTTATAAGTATAATTTGGAATATAAGAAAATCAGTATAAGCCTGATAATTATTTTAATGCACTCTGTTTTTTAAAAAAAAAATACTGTATTAATAATAGTTTAAAGTATTACGTTTTTAGTAAGATAACAAAAAGACAAGACCCCTCGACGCCCTTTAAATATTTCTCAATTAAACAGCCAGAAATGAAAGAGAACAAGCACCTTTGTTCATATTGCTTTTTGTGTAGAACAACATTAGCTGCATTTTTAATATTTAATACATATATAATTTTTAATAGAATGTAAATTTGTCCCCCACACTTTATTCAGGCATGTTTCTAGGTTTAAATCTAGATTTAAATTCCAAGAGACAGTATTGATAGTCTTTGCATGACCCCCCTGACGTTTTATTTGATCCAAAATGAGGAGATTTGAATATCTGGAGTGCTAAACACTCCAGAAAGTGCAAAACAGTCTCATAGAAGTAATAACTTATGACATGCAGGAAATCCCTAATTTGTAAAAAAAAAAAAAAAAAAAAAAAAAAAAAAAGCATCAGGCTATCACTGTAGTTGAGGTGAATAAAAATCAGAAAAGTTTTTACTGATGGAATCATAAAATTTTCATTAGGAAAATATTGAACAGCTGTACTTGCTCTCTTCACATAGTTCTTGTAAAATAATAATTTAATAATATAAGTAAACAAGAACACCGCTCTGCTGAGAACTCCACTTACTGGCAGCTGCAGATGTTATTGAAGGTATCTGCTAGTGCCCTAAATTACTAAATTTGTCTGAATGTGAGGGATGGTCCCGGATGAGAGTGAAAGACTTTGCCATTGTTGTAAAATTATTATGACTAAAGATATAGCTAAAGACCTCTATTCACATCTTTGTTTCCCACAAGCAAAGGCAATATATGAATATCACTCTTACCTCTGTTATTTATCAGATGCGATAGAAACTTCAGTACTTCTTCCAGATCAGTCCAGATCAGCTCAGTTGAGTCGGTGCCGCTGTGGAACTTCGTAATGCAGGTTCAGGAATAAAATAAAATAACTTCTACTCTTAATAATTTACTCAGAGACTTGTTTAAAAGAAGTTCAGCGCATCACCATAGGAAATGGTTTTCGCTTTATTAAAACAGTAACTCATAAGCAAATAACAATAAAAGTAAATAGCGTAAATCTTCACCACGAATTGCGGCAGTGAATGTGTTCCAACCATAACATTTTATAGTCACAAAAACAACACACCTTCCTTTCCAGATGCCCTTTTCGGTGAACACACTCACCCACACACACACACACACATACAGTATACAGGTTTATGGATACAGGAAGCATCTTAAAGGCATAGGCTAAGCAAATAACTATTTCTAAACTGCATAGCATCATGTCTTTTATGATAATGTGGCAAGCTGCTGTCGGGAATTTAACCCAGCGCCAGCTATGGCAAGAAATATAGACTACGCCACCCCGGAAATTGGCCGGGGACCTACCGGTATACAATGTACCACCAGCACACAGATACGTGGTGGCTGAGACAGATATCAGACAACAGTAAAAAGGATTCAACAATTTATTCAAAATCACTATTTAATACATACAAAATTTAATATTTTCATAAGCAGTAAAAAAAAAAAAAAAAAAAATAGGCGTTGATCATAAAAACATGAAATGCAAACACATTTTTCCAACTTTGTTATTTTTGTATGTTATAAATATGGGGGTAGGAATGTTTTTTGATAATATGAAAGACAAACAATTTTCCGATTTATTATTTTAATAAGCTGCAAATCCACAGCCGCACCACCACCACCACACACAGGACACTGGCTAGGACTGGTACCCCAATTCTGAAGGGAAAGGAAACAGAACAAGATAAGAAACAAATACACACATTCACACACATACACACACACACACACAGTCACATATGCACGTCAAGGTATAGTTTGTCAGAAACACTTATCACTTGCTGCCTGACGGAACCAAGGACACCAGATTACTGGCAATCCTCACTCACTGGTACTCACAGACTGTGGGCAGCATAACATCTTGTGAAGTGTCAACAGTATGCATATACAAACAAAATACAATAAAATACAACCTTCAATGAAGCAGTTCAAAAGGAAATCCTCTGATAAAGAAACAGTCAAACACAATGGTCGTGTCAAACACTTAGTGATTTGTCACTGTAATTACCCCACCACAAGTTTTTGGTCAATAAATATTTGAGGGCAATGCGTCGCTTCAGACCGGGAACGGGATCGTTCCGGTCGTCAAGGTAATCCACGTGCACTACAAGGAAGTTGGTCAATTAAATCAGAGTATACGGTGCAACAACAACAACATTCACCGTCCGGTAAATGGCAGAAGAATAGTCGAAAGAATTAGGAGGCACAATGAAATACAATCCGCTTCGCCCGGAAGCTCTCCGGTTGCCGAGACTCAAACGCATGCAGATACTCGTATTTTCAAATAGATCACCAAAAGCCTGCTGCAACACCTCCTGGCCCCCCCGTGTCAGAAAAACACAAAAACGTGTTAAATGCAGAAATATAATTTACCGCCTCAAGATCCCCAGCAAACCCCTACATGTACACCTATATGAGACATACACATGTGACATAACTGCAGATAATGACTCGCACTGACACGCGCACTCACTGGCGTACGAGTTGGAGGTTTGCAGAGATAAACGTTTATCCGCATCTAAAAAATCTCTCCTCAGCCAAATGAATATAATTGATCGGAGTGATCACCCCCTCCCGACAACAGATAGTTATTCTGCCACTGCCACCAGTAGCTAAACACGGCGCACAAAGAATGCCGTCACGTCCGAGACCCCCAAATGACACGCTACCTGGATGGTCAATCACATCCCCTTTTATACAGGTGGAATGTACCACTTTCCCAAAAAAAATTGGTTGATCACATCATTACAATAAGATAAAACATATTACAGTACAACAATTTAAGAAAGAAGGGTCCATTCTGCAGCGTTTTTGCAAAATGCATTTCCTTGCACAATCATCATACAGTTTGCAAAAAGCTTACATACGTAGCAGTCTTAACTGTTGATCAAATTCTAACAGAAAGTATATCTCGTTATTGCCTTTTAAGGCTTTTCAGGTTTTGTAGCTGACGTTTGCAATCTCAAAGTTCTGATATCATTTGCGATAGATTGCAACTCCAAATTAAAGTTAACCAATTCAGTCATTTCTTTCAGCATTCTCATCATCTTCTTGTTCAGATCCTCTTGTTTTCGCATAACTTGAATTATCCTTCTTATCCTAAAGACAATTTCCTGCTGTTCCATCAGTTGAGATTCTGTCCTGTTTTCCTCAATGTTTCTCCTTCTTTCTTTTGACTTCTTTGTTCCAGTTCTCTCTTCCAGTTCTCTCTGTATCCCCTCTACAAGGAGATCATCAAAGTCAATTTTTAATTTACCTGGTTCATTATCACAGTTACCGAGTGACAAACGATTGTGAATGGGGAAACTTCATAACTGGAGAATCCTTAGATTCTTACAACACTATATAAATTTTATTTCAGTTTTAGGTTGAGTTATTTCAGTACATCAAATGAAAATGAAAAAAGTTGACTTTTTTTCAACTATCTGGACATTAAATGTTGATTTTTTTTTTTTATTTCAGTAAAAAATATAATAATAATAATAATAATAATAATAATAATGTTTCCAAACTTCATGTAAACTGATTATAAACTAAACTTTACTACACTTGAATGTGAAAAAAAAATATATACTAACAATAAATCATTCTAAGACTTTTTCAATAAATATAAAATAATTATTGACAAAAACCGACATATCTTACAGTGAAATAATAACTTTTTAAACCTCTAAATAACTTATAATAATTAACACTGAGGATGAATATGAACAACGGGTGATGACAATAAACAATTATAGATAATATAAAAAAAATTAAAGTACATTTCTAATAGTATTTACCTGATATATATAATATTATAATATAATATTAATAATTATAACAACATTATATAATATTCTTCTTGAACTTGTAAAAGGTGAGCTGACCGGACGGACACTCGGTCATGAACTTCCGGTACCACAGATGAGATTGCGCAGGCGCTCAGCTCCTACCAGAGTCGTACTGGGTGTGTTTCCCCATGCTGCTGCTCCTGGAGGAGGTCCGGGAGAGAAGCCCACACGAACCCGCACTGAAAACACGAGTCTCAGGGCGCGGGACAAGCTCCGTTAGTCCAGGTGTTGTTTTCAGCGAATTAACGCTCACCTGCTGAATGTGTCTCTATCTATCTATCTATCTATCTATGTGTGTAACTTTATTAACTAGTCTAAAACTTTGTGTAATTATAGTATAAATATTTTTAAAATGTTAAATATATATATATATATATATATATATATAATATATATCTATAATATATATATATATATATATATATATATATATATCTAATATATATATATATATATATACGTACACACACCAAAAGTGTTGAAAACATTACTATTTTTTAATGTTTTTGAAAGAAGTTTTTCTTCTGCTCATCAAGCCTGTGCATTTTATTTGATCAAAAATACAGAAAAAAACAGTAATATTGTGATATATTATTAACAATTTAAAATAATTGTTTTTAAAATTTATTATACTTTAAATTATCATTTTCTTTCTGTGATGCAAAGCTGATTATTAACTATCTTTTATATAGTGGCTATGATTAAAAAAAAAATCGCCTCCCAAAACAACTCATTATGGAGCTGCTGGACCTTCTCAGACCTGTGCTTGCCAGGCTAACGCGGCGGAATATTGCTTTAAGCCCTGAAGTCCAGCTGCTTGCAGCGCTAAGGTTTTTTTTTGCTACAGGGAGCTTCATCGAGGTCGTGGGAGAGGGCTACGGCCTAAGCAAGACCTCGGTGTGGAGGTGCGTCCACACTGTCACCAACGCCCTTCTGCGCCATGCTGGGGATTACATCCGGGGAATTCTGATTGTAAACATACCTTACCATTAATATAAAAAGGTGTATTACATAATTTTTAGAAGTCCTTAAAACCCATGTCAAGAAGCGGCACAAGTGGCACAACGGGATAAGGAGGGTGGATGATGAACGAGCGGATACTACCCCAGAGTTTCGTCTACCCGTCACAACATATCGTGTGAACATATATTACTGACAATTTGATAATTTAATTAATAGTCTATATTTTTACGGATAACTTAAACTATGTTAAAATAAATGTTACTGGAATAATTTGAGGAATGTTTCAGTTGCATAGAACGTGTTGTCTTTCTTAACGCCGTAATTGCACCTTCGCGTGAAGTTGAAAATCGATTCCTGAGCAATCGATGCCAACTAATTCAGCTACCTTCACTCGGGACAGCGCCTTTGTAACATCGAATGTAAGAGGCAGCCTGTTAAGAAGCTTCCTAAGGGGACACTTCGGGAACACACTTAGGACATAAACAACTTTGGTAATATATATCTTTCGAGTCTTCTTAGCGCGCTAAGAGTGAGCGTTATCGGGGAACCGGGCCCAGACTCTTTATTATTATTGTTAAAAAAAAAAAAATAAAATACCACAATCAATAATCTTAAAATATGCAATTGTGGCTTACTCATGTATTGGTGGCTTCATACTCTTCAACAAGAACATAATCTCCTTTTGATTTTTCTGTTAAGCCAGCATGACCCATCTGTAAGAAAATTAAATAAATAGTTTACTTGAAATTGTAACTCCAAACCCACTTTTGCTGAATACAAAACGCAATGTAATGCCTAAAGATAATAAGATAAATAAAGTGTCTCAAGTAGTTTCATTGCAACTCATGTGCCATACTCCAAGACTTGTGGGGGCACAAAATCACTTTGAATGATGAAGAATGTAACTCACTCAGTATAGAGAGTTTTGACTTTACTGAAAAGTGTTATTTTCAAATTAATTCAATGAAATCCGCACTCAAATCCAATATAAGGACACAACAACATGAAAACTCAATTCATGCTTAATGAAAACACAAAATTGGTCATGAGACACACAAGAACAATTTACTTATTGCCATTTAGATTTGGGCAGTTTACAATGGTTTGATTTGAAAATATGGGCATTGGAAAATGCATACTGTATTATAAATGACTGGTAACATAAACAACAACAACAACAAAACACTTCTGTCATTTCCTTCAAATTCAAATGTCATCTGTGATAAATGTTTCGGATCGTTATGGCGTGCACAGCATAAACTATCATCATAAAGTTATATTATTTTATAAAATACATATCGTAAAAAGAAATAAAACACTTACTTTTGGTGTTTTCCTTGTTAAAACCAACTTCCCCATCTGCTCCGGAGCATCGCGAGTGACAAAAATATCTATAAAGTTTAGAGGGGGAGCACAGCAGATAAATATCATTATAAATATAATGTTTATAAAAACACATATTTTAAATGAGGTAACGTTTAAAACGCTTACTTCTGGTGTGTCCCTGTTAAAAGCGACCTCCGCATCTGCACTGCATAGCAATTCAAATCTGTGAGAAATGGTTCACGTTGGGCTTGTTTAGGCGTGTGCAGCAGGGCCCGGTTCCCCGATAACGCTCACTCTTAGCGCACTAATAAGACTCGAAAGATATATCGTACCAAAGTTGTTTATGTTTCCTAAGTGTGTTCCCCGAAGTGTCCCTTAGGAAGCTTTTTAACAGGCTGCCTCTTACATTCGACGTTACAAAGGCGCTGTGCCCAAGTGAGGGTGCTGAAATTTGTTGGCATCGATTGCTCAGGAATCGATTTTCAACTTCACGCGAAG
Source organism: Cyprinus carpio (assembly GCF_018340385.1). Taxonomy (NCBI): domain Eukaryota; kingdom Metazoa; phylum Chordata; class Actinopteri; order Cypriniformes; family Cyprinidae; genus Cyprinus; species Cyprinus carpio. The sequence continues at coordinate 786,463 of NC_056593.1, forward strand.
GTGCATTACGGTGTTAAGAAAGACAACACGCAAATGAAACGTTCCTCAAATGATTCCAGTAACATTTATTTTAACATAGTTTAAGTTATCCGTAAAATATAGACTATTAATTAAATTATCAAATTGTCAGTAATATATGTTCACACGATATGTTGTGACGGGTAGATGAACCGGGTATCCCTCGCTAATCATCCACCCTCCTTATCCCGTCGTGCCACTTGTGCCGCTTCTTGACATGGGTTTAAACGACTTCTAAAAATTATGTAATACACTTTTATGTTAATGGTAAGATACTTTACAATCAGAATTCCCCGGATGTAATCCCCAGCATGGCGCAGAAAGGGCGTTGGTGACAGTGTGGACGCACCTCCACACCGAGGTCTTGCTTAGGCCGTAGCCCTCTCCCACGACCTCGATGAAGCTCCCTGTAACAAAAAACCTTAGCGCTGCAAGCAGCTGGACTTCAGAGCTTAAAGCAAAATTCCGCCGCATTAGCCTGGCAAGCAGGTCTGAGAAGGCCCAGCAGCTCCATAATGAGTTGTCTTGGGAGGCAATAAAAATATTGACATGGAACTAAACGGCTCTGCTGCTGGCGCCTTCTTTGATTCAATACAAGGACACGTTGGATCGCTGCCATAGTTGGTCGCTTACTGGACACCACCATGCTTACCCATTTATAGATCTTAGCCATTTAGAGCCAAATTGTTTGCCAGATTTTAATTATCAAAAGTGATTACCAATTTAAACGCTTTAATGACATTACGAATATCCTAGGCTAATTACCACCATATTAGTTCTGATACCAAATAAAGTCAACTTCATAAATAGGCCTGTATCCATTGCGAACATATTTATCATTAGTCTTAAAATGTCCATAACATAAAATCATTGTTGAGCCACAACATTGTCAACATACCACTAGTTTGACTTGTACTGCGCTGCGCTGATTTCTAAAGACTGCTGCACAGTGGCGGCGAGTCAGAAGATATACTTAGCGTACGAACGTGTCGGGAATCGTGCCATAAGGTTAAGAGAGAGGTTAAGGAATAGGTTTAAGAACTACTTAGCGATAAGAATGTTTTGGGGAACTGGGCCCAGGTTTGTATACATTTTATTTTATCTATAAAATCGTTACTGTCCTGTATATCGTTTAATTTTATGCAGAACAACATGGCGCGCGGTATGAATCACCTTTAACAAGTGTCGCGTGATGCAAAAAGTGATCTTTTCGAGTGATGGAAAAGCCTGATACTTTGCATAAAATAAACGATTTTGGTAACATTTACAAGTGATGAATAGTTTACACCTAAGATAGGGGGATGCAGAAAGCTTTGTAAATGATTTATTCATGTGCGTTTACACATCATCTATAACAGGTGTTAAACAACTTTGTAGTGTGTACTAAGTACTGACTGATGAGGGGTATAGACAGCTGTCTTCTCTGACACACCTGGAGTCTTTAACTCTGTGCACCTGATGTGAGCTTCAGTGGAAGGTAAAAGCGGTTGAGAGGTTCACTTCATCACTAGATCCACACACAGAACACAAGTCTGGTGCTGATGAGTGAAAGGATTTAACACAAGCCACTGGAATCACCTGAATAAGGCATTTTATACCCAATGTTTATCCACTTCAAAACAAATTAATTTACTCTTCTTAAAAATAGTGCTTTAGCATACCTCATGTTTGTGCTTTTTGAACACAGACCAGCTAATAAATTTGCCAATAAATCATATACTGATCATTTACTAATGGTTCATTCATTATTTGTGCATGAGATAATTATACAAAACAATTTTGACAGAAATACTTCAATGATTATAAGTGATAAATAATGGTATCAACTAATAACTTATAAACCATCTACTAATGATCCGTTTGATTAATTTCATGATTTGAACTTTTTTTAAGATAACTTACAACACATTTGTAAATCGTTAGCATACCACTCATTAATCATTTATAAACATATAGTCATGTTTTGTAAATGATTCGTTCATCATTAACTAATAATTTATAAGTAAACTTATAACTGAATTAATAAAAACATTACTAAAATGTTAACTTATTACTATTAATCATCTATGAATGTATAGTCATGTTTTGTAAATGATTCATCATCATTAACTAATAATTTATAAGTAACTTATAACTGAATTAGTAAAACATTACTAAAAATGTTAACTTATTAACTTATTAATCATTTATGAATGTATAGTCATGTTTTGTAAATGATTAGTTCATCATTAACTAATAATTTATAACTTATAACAGAACGTTATTATAAAGTGTTACCAACGATTTTATTCATAAAGATACAGAATACAAATATTTTGGATGTTTACAATATTTCATCAGAGCTGTTTACTGTTTGTTTTAGGCAGGTTATAAAGGCAGTCGCAATATTTCGGCTATGAGTGAAACGCAGGGGGGCGGCCTCAGGGCGTGAGCAGTTTCCCCGCCGAACATGACTCCAGCTCGGGGACGAGAACCAGCGCAGCACAGCGCAGTTACGGTGGAAACAGAACAACAGAGACTGGTTAATAACACCTAAATTACTTCTGTTTAACGTTTAAATTTTACTTTTAATGTTTGTTAAACAAGGTTATGGACAATATGTATAGCCTATTAACAGGGCCGGCGCAAGCTCAAATGCCGCTCTAGGCAGAGCACGATCGTGCCGCCCCCACCTCACACTCAACAATTAGGTATTCCTTAAGATGCATGTAAACAAATTAATATTTTCTTCATCTATAAAATTACACTAAGACACCGTCTTTAGCTAGAGCAGACTTTCTCTCGCTTTCACAAAAAAGTTTACAACAAAAGCAAGAACGTTCGTCCTTGCTAATCGAATAAACCAGCCATGGTCTGTCAAGTTTCTCCCCGTTAGCTAATGTGCTGACTGTAATGGCCTCTGAAAATCTCCTGTTCCAAACTGTCTTTTGGGAAAATAATTCCTTTGGTTTGATGTGGCCCTCCCTGTACCAAAGTGTCTTTAAGTCCAGGATTTATTACTGCTGGCCATTTGCCGGATCGTGACATATTCCTCACCTTCTGAGGGTAATATTTCTCCTGCTGTTCCGTCTGTCCCTCATCAGACGAGCTAGTTATGGCTAAGCTGTCTGCCTTAGAGCTGTAATCGGGCCATAAAAGTTAGGCCCGACAGGACCCGAGCCCGACAAGTACATTTTGATTGACAGCTTTTTAAAAGCCCGAACCCGTTTATAGCCCGACATTATTCAAATGTGCGCACACACACACAGCTCTTTTTTCCTTGTGTCAACAATGAATCATTTATACATGTTTTAACATAATTTATTCATAACTACGTAGACTAGACCACTTGAAGTTGGAATAAAGAAATAAATAAGTCCTCTGTACCATCGTAACATCTCAGCACTCTAAATATAGGCATAGGCTCATTTAGCCTATAAATAGACCAACGCACCAATAAAAACGAGTCTTTTTTTAACAAAACTAATTTAAGATAAATTTTAAATTAAGATGGGTATTTGGCAATAACGAAGTTAAAGATCCGACAGATTTGCTTCGCCAGCAGCTGACATTCTTCTCATTATAAACATGGTCAGAACTTTTCCCACACCTCAGACTTTGGCTTTAGTTGCTGGTGCAACCAAAACATAATCGCCAGCATCCATTTTCGCATCTTTTCGCGCTAATCGAAACGCATCACATGCCCGCTCGTTTACCTTGCAAACCGGAGCGCAAGCCCGAGCCCAGCCGAGCCCGCATAAGATGATATAATTAAGCCCGAACCCGACCGAACCCATCGGGTCCCGTCGGGTTCGGGCAAAGATCTTCAGCTCTTCTGCCTCCTCCAGGACATTACTACCAACGTCCACACCTTCCCTGTCATTAGCATGGTCGCTGCTGATTTTTACTATGCTGTCCTCTTGACTTCCAGAGGCGCTGAATTTCAAAAAGGAGCCTCTTTTGTTTCTCCAGTGCTTGCTCTTTTTAAAAGCCGTCGTCTTTTGTACTCATGACCAGATAATTTTATTCGTTTTGACATATTTGAATATACCATAACGTATTTTGCACGCATATCGATGCCGCTCTAAGTGGGGTGGGGGCAGGGCGCAGCGGGCGGAATTTTTATTCTAAATTTAAAGTTAATTTAAATTTATACTAATGGAGTGGGAAAAAATGCTGTTGATATAAGTGCGATAATTGTAACCTAATGTAAAACAAACAAATAATAATAAAAAAAATCTCTCTCTCTCTCGCTTTCGCTCTCTCGCCTTCTCTCTCTCTTGCCGCCCTGGCTGAGCTGCCGCCCTAGGCGGCTGCCTAGTTCGCCTATAGGCACGCGCCGGCCCGGCCTATTAAAAACAATATAAACAATGCTGTAAATGATAAATAAAGGAGAATAGGAAGTTATCATGCAAACCAGTGGTTGTGTGGAGTATTTTAGAAAAGAAAGTTTAGAGGATTAAGTTAATCTGTAAACTTTATTTAATGCATGAAGTAAAAATAAGCTAGTAATATAGTAAAAATTAATAAACAATAACTGGATTAAAATCAACCCATTATGCTGAGTTTAATAAACAACCCAATTTGCTGGGTAATATGAACCCAAGATGGGTTCTGTCCTATATTTACCCAGCGTTGGGTTAATAACAACTTGGGTTGTTTTTAACCCAGTTTTTTTTAGAGTGTTGTGGGCGTGGTCAAGATTTTCCTTATTTTAGCTGATCACATGCCTTGGTATGTCACATAACCTGCTTTTTGGAATACACCCAGGTGCAACTCAAACAAAACAAAACAAAGGTTCAGGTGCCAAATGAGCTTTAGTAGAACAACAGTGAACTGGGGTCTGATGAATGTTTTTTAGGCTATGTGTCAGTAACTTGTCAACAATTTGTCAAACAAACTTGTCTGTCCTGTCAGCCGTTTTACTGTGCTCACTCTTCAACTGTACTGAAATATGCGGCGCTCGATATCACACTTCATCATATATAAACCAAAAAAGGGCGATTAAAGCTGCAAAACATGCATGTATATGCATCACATTTAAGAACGTCTCTCAAATAGACCTAGCCTACATGTTCTCTAAAATATTCTGCAATCGAGATCACAATATAATGCGCAAACTGATATGTATTTTTTTTATTATTTGTGATTTAATGCACAAGTAAATGTGAGCACAGTGCACTTGTACTAAAAAATATGCGCTATTTTTTTTCGTTAATTTGTAAAGTATGAACATTAAGCACATTCAAGGGGATTCAAAAGAGAACCGTTTTTGGTTTTTGTTTACATGTGTTTTTTTTTCCCATTTCAATGAATGGACACAAAAAGTTTCATTATTATTATATTCCAGCCTCCGCAGGCGGGGCACGGGTTAGTTCACATCTTTCAAGCATTTTTCTTTTGATTTTGATTTCAAGGCGTTGGTGTTGAAATGTCGTCAGTTCCAGGTAAGAATCAATTTAGATATAAATATATGCAGCAACATTTCCTCAGTGATTTTATAAAGTATTTATGAAATATTAGCTAACGGTAGGCAATCGTTTACTTCGTTTAGTTTATTAAATTATATTTCACTGCACTCGTACATTTGTTTTAAACGTGGTACTGAACTCCAGGAAGAAAATAATAACCTAGTGTAGTGGGTTTTCTTCTGCGTTGTGTGTTTTGATAAAAGAGACCTCACACCATGATGCGGTTGTCACGTGGTTTACTTTCGGTTTCTGACATTTCTGTATCAAAGTATAACAGACACCATCAGGTAGTAAACAGGAGAATATCAGGTCTAGCAGTGCCTCTCATCGCAATGACATCCCGCGAAAGAGAGACCATTATAACGTACAATAACAATTATAAAAACAAATACAATAATAATATACGAGAGAAAAAACACAGGAAAAGAAACCAGTACTATAATGATCCATTTACATACCTGTATCAAAGTATAACAGACACCATCAGGTAGTAACAGGAGAATATCAGGTCTAGCAGTGCTGTCAATCATTGCATACTGTTACAATGTACATTTATATAACAGCAAATACATTCAAACCTCTCATGGATCATTAAAGATAAACAGGTACAACTTCACACAATCATAACATGTAGGTAACTCATAACATAAATATAAATTTTAACTCTGTTTTACCAAAGTATGAATCGTTATGTAATGACATTCAGCAGCATACTGCACGTGTAATGGCAACCATTACATGAATTCACGCTTCGATTAAACATACTCTTACAACGATTCATAACTTGGATTACTAATCCCTTAATAAAGAAAAAGTTAACAAACACACACAATTTTGTGTAGAAAATCCCTAACCAGCAAGTAATTGAATATATTTGAACACTTTTTCGAGGAGCTGATAAAACATACCTCTCATCGCATGACATCCCGCGAAGAGAGAGCGCACCGGAAATTACATCAGCTCTTCCCTCGTGCTTACAGACGACGTAAAACTCACGTAAACAGTTCTTCCTAAACATTTTATATATATTAACAATTTCATAAGAAAGGGAGAAAACCAAAACTAATAACAAAGACATACAAATTATATATGTAAAAAGAAATAAGTGACAATATTATTGTGCTTGCGATCACATGACTCTTCATCACTGTGCAATTTTTCCCTAATACAAATTTCAAAATGAAAAAGCCTCCTGCGTTAGTGCCATTAGTTAATAATAATTTCAATAATCTAGTGTAACAACATTACACTTGCCACACTTCATTAGTTAATAATAATTTCAATAATCTAGTGTAACAACATACCTAAACCTAGAAAACTTTTAAATACACATAAAATCTGTTATAGGCCAGATTATTATTCAGTTGTATTTAAATTCGTTTTTATTTTATATCGTTTTTAAATTTCATGTTTTTTCAGTTTTTATTACTTTAGTTAATAATTTTTAGTTTTTCATTAGCCTCATCACTTTGTAATTTCCATTAATATTAATAATTCTAACAACTACATCAGACAGAAGACAATTGAGCCTTCATAAATATACATGCGTTATATAATTCATCGATGTGTATTTATAGCTATATAATACTTATGAATTAATATCATTTGTAATTTGAAAGTGCTAGACTGACTGCTAAAGTATGTTTGTGATATTTAATATAAAAATAAATGTAAATTTTAATAGATGTGTCTTTTATCATATTAGATTATTAATGCTCCACTTACCCGTGAACAACCGCATTTAAATCAACTGTGAATGAAAACGGCGGGATCATTAGTATCTTTTTCACAGCGTTTATATTTCCTCAAACTTCTTTCAGTATTTATGATGACACACATTACAGGTGAACAAACTCCCCTCTCGTCTTTCAGTGAAGTGACGTGTTGATCGTCTCTTATTCCTGATTATGCCGAAAAACTGCTTTGCGCAGTTGTTTCCTTTCGTTTTAGTTTTTTATTTGACATTTCTATTTAATTTGTTTTTTGATCAACTGTTTTCACCTTAGTTTGCTTACAAAAAAATAACACTGGATTGAGGCTCACTGGTTTTACCGACCTTTACCACTTTACTCTGACAAAGTGAGTTGCCTGCAATGTTTGGCACCAACTCTAACTGAAACACACATAAACCAGCTAAACAAGGTGTTCAGGATAAGTAGATCTGCTGGAGCTGATCTCTGCAGGGGGGAATTCTATCAAAAAGCAGGTTATGTGACATGCCCGGTATGTTTGAGGATAGGCGAGTGGATGTACTTCAGCTTTCGGTTCCAAAATCGGAGGTTACTTTCAGGTATGTAAATAACCATAGTAACTTGCTCTCTGAAGATGACCTGCTCCAGAGCAGCTTCTGTTCCAGGCATGGTCGTAGCCAGGGTTTGAAAATTAGTGAGGGTCTGGGGTGGGGTTAAGAATTATAATATAATAACCCCCACATACAACTAATTATATACACTAAACACTTTAAAAAAGGACATTGTAGATGTTTGTGAAAGATGTTTTCTCTGTTTTGGAGGATAGTATAACATAACAATTAATAAAAGTATAACAGTTTTAGTTTTTATTAATAACCATTGCCAGATGATAACTTTGTCTAGTGCTCTTATGAATGTTGTAGCATGATTTTGTGAAAAATGTATCTACTATACTCACATGAAATAGCATAGACTTCTTCATTGCTGTTTGCAGTTTTTTTTCATTCTGTAACTACTTGTTCTACAGATCTCAGTCCCCTCCAGGATTTCACAGAACTTTTTTTCTGATTTTTTGCGGCCTAAAATGACTGATTTTGCTGCTGCTTTTCTCAAAAAGTTGTGGTGATATTTGCGGCATTTCTTATTGTTTGCAGTGAAACTATACTACAGACAACATTCTACTAACATTGTTATGAATTTTCTTACTTTGAAAACCTGTGTAGGTCTCCAGACTAACGTTTGAGGACGCCAGCACTAGTGTCATTAAGTTCTACACCAGGTGGCTCCAGCACCTGACAGTAAAGCACTCACCCCTCACATATGTACATCTCAGAGATGTCTATTTAATGTCTGCATTTACATATTGCAAGATGTATTTTTTAATGAGCTTGTTCCTCTGCAGTACGTCTCTGAGATGATTTTCTGTCAGATGTCAAATAGACATTTATTAGAATGCATGTAAAACTGTTGTCTGAGACCTTTATCAGAGTACACAGCAGATGATTCCCAGATCTTTAGCAGACGTCCTTACAGATAATAAAATGTACTTTTTATTACTGTCATTCATAATGTCTAAATATAATTTAATGAATACAAAATATATATATATATATATTAGGGAGTGGGGATGGCCTATAAGTACTTCTCTGCAGCCATCTACTAGTGTAATTTAATATCTTTTTTTATTTTTAAATAATTGTTTCCTTACCTACATTATGAAAACTTTTAGTTTTTATACATGGGGGAAACCTATGAAGGATGAACAAATATCGTCACATTAAAAATAACTTTCTAATTCAGTAATACTTAAAGCTTTGAAGTGCTAGGGAAAAGTTGTGGGTACGTGTACGTTTTGATAGTTTGTTTTTCTCCAATTGAAATGAAATAAGCAAAAATAGAAAACGGTCGGTTTTTCGTTTTTTTTTTTTTTTTCAGAAAAACGAAAAAAAATTTGATTTTGGCTCGATTTTCGTTTTTTTGGTTCACGGGTAGAAAACGGATAAACCACTCAAAATTCGTTTCCCCCTTGTGGGCAGTCATGTCACGCCCCTTTCCGCCGATTGGTCAACCAAATGTGAGCCTGTGACATCATCCTCAGTTCATTCCCCAAAATAATAGCCCTCTGCTGCTACATTAATATATCGTCTTTCTTCTGTGCAACCCTAGTGCTGTTTACTACGGAAGAGATTAGGGCCAAGCAATAATAAAAAAAATAAAACCATCTCGAGATTAAAGTCATTATGTTGCGAGATTAAACTCGTTACATTTCGAGAAAAAAAGTCGAAATACAATCTTGAGAATAAACTCATGAAATATCGAGAAATAAAGTCGTTGTGTTTTTCGAGATTTAAACTCGTTAAATTTCGAGAAAAAAAGTCGAAATACAATCTTGAGAATAAAACTCATTACATTACACGCCATAATGGCAATGCCGTATATTTATTACGGTTTTATTTTATCATAGCTGTTCAAGTGCCAGAGTGCATTTGGGTGAAGCCAGCGATAACCTTTCATGTTGGACAAAAGCGAGTAGCCTACATCGCGCAAATTGGACTGATTTTTTTCTTCTAAAAAGACCTTGCCGCTTGCAAATTCACTTTAAAGTTCGTGTTGCTAATTATTATTGTGTCATAATTAGCTAAAGCTGATAGTATTTCTTTGTTACTGAAAGAAAGTCTAAAAAATATACCTTGACTAAGTGATCCAACTCTGCCATGTCCTCTATAGGCTATGCAATGAACACTGATCGAATGCGTTTTTCTCTACATTTCATTTTCGACTTTTTTTCTCGAAACACAACGACTTTATTCTCGAAACACAAAACGACTTTATTCTCGATATTTAATGAGTTTATTCTCAAGATTGTATTTCGACTTTTTTCCTCGAAACTTTAACGAGTTTAATCTCGCAATATAATGACTTTAATCTCGATATTTAATGAGTTTATTCTCAAGATTGTATTTTGACTTTTTTTCTCGAAATTTAATGAGTTTAATCTCGCAATATAATGACTTTAATCTCGATATTTAATGAGTTTATTCTCAAGATTGTATTTCGACTTTTTTTCTCGAAATTTAATGAGTTTAATCTCGCAATATAATGACTTTAATCTCGAGATGGGTTTTATTTTTTTTACTTAATGCTTGGCCCTAATCCTCTTCCGTAGTTTACAGAAATATTTATTTCAGAAATATTTTATCAGCACCCATGCTGTTTTAATTAGATGTGCGTTGTTAAGGGTGAAGCTGCGCTACCCATAGAGGAGAAGATGAGAAGCACAGATTAAAAAAAAATTAAATAAAAAATAATTAAAGGATAGCCTGTGGTAAATTTCATTAACTTAATTAGAAGTTATTTGTATGTTTTGTGTTAACATTGTTAAGTCACAGCTTTTCAGTGAACAAATGGTGTTTGTAAAACATTTAAAATGGTTTTAAAAAAAAAAAATCTGTTCTTTTTTCTCTGTAGCAGGCAGCAGCACATAGATGTTCAGAATATGTTTATCCTAACAGTAAGTAAACTAAATCACTCACCGTGATACTATCAACTTGAAACATTTGTATGTTCCTTTTATAAAACTGAATGGGCAAATATCATGTTAGATTATATAAAAGGTCTGTAAATAATATTGTTTTTACACAATATTCAGTGTTGTAACAGTTACAAAATATTTGTTCACCCAAATATGTAAATGCTGTAATCATTTTACTGTGTTGTTATTTTTTCCAATCTTGTACATACAACTATGTGCGATATTTCAAGACTTTTGAAACCATTTTCCATTGGGTTTCAGCCTCCGCAGGCGGGGCACAGGTTCGTTCTCCTCTTTCAGCGTTTTTCTTTTGATTTTGATTTTTAAGACGTTGGTGTTGAAATGGCGTCAGTTTCAGGTAAGACTCATTTTAGATATAAATATATGCAGCAACATTTCCTCAGTGATATATAAAGTATTTATGAAATATTAGCTAACGGTAGGCAATCGTTTACTGAGCTGCTTTAGTTTATTAAATGATATTCCACTGCACCGTACATTTGTTTAAACGGTGTCACTGAACTCCAGGAAGAAAATAATAAACCTATGTAAAAGGCTAAATGTACATTTTTGATACATAGGCCTATGAACTTTCAATACACATAAAATCTGTTATAGGCAAGATTATTATAGTTGTATTTTTTAAATTCGTTTTTATTTTATATCGTTTTCAAATTTGCTTTAAATTTCAAGTTTTTCTTTACTTTCAGTTTTTATTAGTTTCATATTTTTGTTTTTTTTTATTAATCACTTTGTAATTTTCATTAATAATAATTCTACAACTACATCAGACAGACGACAATAGAATTAGATAAATATACATGCGCATATAATTTATCGATGTGTATTTAGCTATAATATTTATTATGAATTTAATATAAATTGTTATTTTAAAGTGCTAGATGATTGCTAAATGTATGTTGTGATGTTTAATATAAAATAAATGTAATTATATTAGATGTGTCTTTTATCATAGGCTATTAGATCATAATCGTGATATTGTGATGGTGCTGTCTTGCTCACTTTACCCGTGAACAACCGCGTTTAAATCAACTGTGAATAAAAACGGCAGAGCCTCAGTATCTATTTACCGCGTTTATTTTCCTCAAACTTCTTTCAGTATGTGATGATACACACTACAGGTGAACAAACTCCCCTCTCGTCTTCCAGTGAAGTGATGTGTTGATCGTCTCTTATTCCTGATTATGCCGAAAAACTGCTTTGCGCCTCTTCCTCTGCTAACGTCACGTGACATGATGCGCTATTTACCTCCTCATAACCACACAGCTCATATCCTCCAAGATGATAATTATCATTTTATTCAGGTGGTTTTTCAATAGGCCTAAAAACTGTGTTTCCTTTCGTTTAGTTTTTCATTTGACATTTCTGTTTAATTTGTTTTTGATCAACTGTTTTCACCTTAGTTTTGCTTACGAAAAACATTGATTGAGGCTCACTGTTTTACTCCTTTAATTTCACTCTGACAAAGTGAGCTGCCTGCAAAGTTTGGCACAAACTCTAACTGAACACACACATAAACCAGCTAAACAAGGTGTTCAGGATAAGTAGATCTGCTGGAGTGATTTCTGCAGGGGGGAATTCCAAAAAGCAGGTTATGTGACATGGGCCGGTATGTTGAGGATAGGCGAGGGGGATTACTTCAGCTTTCGGTTCCAAAAGGAGAAAATTAGTGAGGTCTGGGGTGGGGTTAAGAATTATAATATAATAACCCCACATACAACTCATTATATACACTAACACTTTAAAAGTGACAGACATGTAGACTCTTTAAAAGAGATAGATCAGTTGTTTATTATTCATTCAACAATGCATAGCCCTATTACAGTAAGACAACTATATTATGATGTTAATAATAGTATAACAGTTGTAGGTTTTATTAATAACCATCGCCAGATAACTTTGTCTAGTGCTCTTATGAATGTTGTTAGCATGATTTTGTGAAAATTTATCTACTATATACTCTGTATGTTCTGTAACTACTTGTTCTACAGATCTTTAAAAAATTAGGATTTCGCAGAACTTTTTTCTGATTTTTGCGGCCTAAAATGACTGATTTTGCTGCTGCTTTTCTCAAAATTTGCGGTAATATTTGTGGCATTTCTTATGTTTTGCAGTGAAACTATACCATCAGGGGCGTGTCTAGAGCATTTTTTAAATAGGTGGCCAGTCTGGGGCACTGGCTCAAAAGAGGGTGGCCGGGTGTGGGGAGGGGCGGGGGGGTTATGGTTTGCGGCACGATGCATGTTAAATATACATCGTGTATACACTCAATAAACAAAGAGTGACAGCTTTTTTAGTGGTAATGAGCACTCTGCAAGCTTTCTAGTCTATGATCCATTTAAAATGTAGAACTTTGTTTTTCAGCCACACACAGGTTGTAAAGTTTCGGGAAATGACATCTGCATATTTATGTGGGATTCACTCTCGAAGTTGCAGTGATTGACACAATGATGACCAAAGCAATAGACGGGAGCAAATATGTGAAAATGGGGCATTAAGACTAGAGCACCTCACTAATTTTTAGAAGCACCTCAGTAATTATTTCTGGAACCTGGTTAATACGCTTTTATTGCAAAACTATACGAAAACAACAAAATACAAATGCACTTAATAAAACCCATTGACTAAATGCATATTTGTAAGTTAAGCACTTAACTAAAATAATTAGGCTATTAGTAAAATAAAAAACATAAACTAGAGAAGGCTGACTATAATTAGCTTGCTTCCATTTAATGAGATAAGCCAACTCCTCATCTGAATTAGAAAAAAATGCGCTTCTAGTCTTCAGCTGATGCAAGAAACGTTTGAGCATACACGTAATCTCTGAGCTAAAGCAGAGCCAATTCATCTAAAAGAACAAGTGTATATTTAAAAGCACACATCCATCTTGTTGTGTGGAGTGACAGGAAATGCACCACTTGCGAGTCGGAGTGTGATTCGTTGCTCAGCCGCATTACATGGATCACATAATAATTATGCGCTCTCGATATGTCAAATATCACCGCCTATAGAAACCGCCCCTAAATTAAGTATAAAAGAGAAGAAGAAAGCGGCCCTAGGAAGCTACAAATGCCAGGATCCGCCACTGCCAGATCCAGTTAGAAATTACTAAAAACAAGTCTATCGCAAGGACATCTGGTGGGGGATGGGGGGGGGGCACAATGGGGTGGCCAGCCAAATTTCAGGGGGGGACCGGTGCCACCCCTGGCCACCACGTAGACACGCCTCTGTGTAGACCATAGACAACATTCTTCTAACCATGTTATGACTTTTCTGACTTCAAAAACCACTGTAGGGTTCCAGACTGACATTTGAGGACACCAGCACTGAGGTCATTAAGTTCTACAGCAGGTGGCTCCAGCACCTGACAGTAAAGCACCCTAATCACACATGTACATCTCAGAGACATCTAATGTCTGCATTTACATATTCAAGATGTATTTTTTTAAGAGTGCTTGTTCATCTGCAGTACGTCTCTAAGATGTTTTTCCCATCAGATGTCCAAATAGACATTTTATTAGAATGAATGTTAAACTGCTTCTGAGACTTTATCAGAGTACACAGCAGATGATTCCCAGATCTTTAGCAGACCTCTTATATATATATTAGGGAGTGGAAATGGCCTATAAGTAACTTCTCTGCAGCCCACTGTAAAAAAAATTCCTGTAGAAATTAACAGTAACTTATGGCAGCAGTTTGCCAGTAACCTTACTGTAAAATAAAACTTACAGTAAAATACTGTATTCATATTTACAGTACCATTTAACTTGCTGTAAATTTTATTTACAATATAATTTTTTTTTTTGCTGTAAAATGCATGTTATGTTCTTTTCTCCATTGATATATTTTAATACAATAAAAATATTACTTTACACCCTGTGAAATTTACTGTAATTTGTTGTCCACTTTTACTATTTATTGTAAAAACTGTACAAATATTGTATTTCAACAGGTCTCAGTAGTAAAAAACTATAAAAAGAAACAAAAGACTGTTTTTAATACTCTTTTATTGATTTTTAATTGTTCAATTGTAATACTTGAAATAGCATTTTAATATTCTTGCAGATTGTACGTTCAGTTTTCCAAAAACTTGAAAACATTTCATTTACACATAAAAGAAAAAAAGTTTCATATTAAGAGCATTTTAAAACAACAGAATGAACAGATTCAGTCATAAGAACAATCTTAAAAATGTACAAATTCAGAAAAACTCCTGTGTAGAATATTTGCTCTTAGTAGCTTAATAGTTTTGCCAGCTGAAAACCAGAAACTCCTTAATGAAGGAGGATACATGAGGGTTATAGCCAGAGTTCTTCCTTTTGTACCATCTTCCCCACTTCTTTTGCTGACTTGGAACTTTGAGGAGACACTTGCTGTTGTCAGGATTGGGTTTAATCCTCACAATGAACCTTTACATAACAGAAAAAAAATTGTTAGATCATTTGATGTGTAAAAATGTCTCACAACACCAACCAAATAATCACAACACAACCAAATACAGAAATGCGCTGTAAATGGCACAGAAACACAAAGGAAATATTTCCAGGGAACCCCAATAAGTGACGAAGCCCGGATGGGGCATGCTTAGTAGATCAATGTCTCTACCTTTTTTTTCTTGCAAAACAGACAGAGATGACACGTTTTATGACATAAGCCACTTTGTATACAATATGCGCGCCAGCGAACGTCAAAAGAGGACGCAAATGCAGACGCAATGTGGCCGTCCTCAAAACGTCCACCAGCGAAACGTTACACAGCGGACCAAATCCGGACGTCCTCCATCCTCCATACGCGAAGTTATTTTATAAAGCGGACGTATGCGGACCTAAAAACGGCCATTCGGAAACCGTCCAGGGGACGTCCCCTGTTTGCTGGGGGCGCGGTCACGCTGAACAGCACAAAACATTTTGTACAAACGGAGCAGTGTAACTTTTAGTCTTTGTTTCTTTAACTGTATTTTATTTTGATACTGAACAGGCTTCAATATAGCAAAATTATGTTGTGTGTGCGCGTAAGGCATTGGCGCGATGGTGATACCAACGATGGTTGGTTATACAGAAGCAAGACTATTCAAAGCTGTCAAATTAAAATACTCGCCTCTTGCCTGTTTCATATTTCCTTTCCAAAAACTTTTGGAACGTGCACAATGAACCGTAATTTAGCAAATTTTTTCTTTCGTTTCGTTTGTCAATATATTTAAGTGAAATATATTTAGTGTAGGCCTATATTCCTTTTTATGTAAGCCTATAGTTTTTCATGTTTTCCCATTCAAAGAAGCGCTGCAGGTGCGTGCGATCTTGTTGAAATTCATCTTACCTAGCCTCAGAAGACTTGTGCACTTTACCTATGATGAGTAGTTTCACAGCTGAGCGGACACTTCACGTCGTATGGCTTCGGCGTTAACATTTGCAAAAGTAGGTCCTACTACTGGAATTTGTGATCTGTTTGACACCCAATTGTTTCCAAATGTAGTTAAATTGAACGATTTAAAATTAACGTTATTAACCAGTTATGGTCCATTTCAACATTTCGATTCTGTTCGCACTATAAGTTGTTGATTTCGTTTCTGGTTCTGTTCCTGTGTCATATGGAGAAAGTTAAAAGTGGGTTAGGGATAGTATGCTCCTTTTGTAATGGGTGTGTTTTAATTTGATTGCAGTGAAGATCTGCGTGCAGTGTCAGTGTGTAAAGATATTGAGCACGGTTGTGATGATGTGTTTCTAATGAGCACGTGGTTGTTACGTTGTCTTGTTGAAGGCCGACTGTGGGTGTGTAAATGGGCTACTGCATTTGTGGTCGTCGCCGACTATGACAATAGCTGTCACACCATCCCGATCATCATAATCATTAAAACTTACAGCCTATAATATTAAAAGGGACCGAAACTTACCGTTGAGGTGGAGGTCCGGACCCCTGATCTACCTTTCCTACGCGGGTGCTCCTGTTGGCACACGGCACGATTCGATCGAACGATACGACCGGTATAACAAACGCGACGCAAGTTTCCTATAGAGATGTTCTTTTTTTCCTCGTAATCCATGCTTGATGCCGTATGGGCCAACTCGAGGAGTGGAAGGCTCATCCCATCCTGGACCGGAAAGTAGTTTTCTGCCCTGGTCCAGGAATGAGCGTTTGAGCTCGTTGCGGTTTCTGTCCTTTCTTGATTGCCACAATATGCCCTTGTTTGGGTCGGAGTAGTTTACGCTGTCGGTGGTTGAAGTGCCGTTTCTGGGATTCCCCGCTCTGACGTGAGTCTGCATTCGCCCTGCCGTTTCAGGGAACCCCTGTGTTCGTGATCGACACCCCGCTTGGGTTGACTTAAATGGCCAGCTTTAAAGAACAAGAAAATTGTGTATTTATTCATTGTGGGAAGATCTGCCCTAGTTTTTTTTATCTTGTGAATTATAAATGAATAAATGTAAATTGGTTTTTTTTTTTTTTGTCGTAAAATATTGTTGGCTCCTAGTTCCGGGATTCTGTTAGTGTAGAGGGTACCTCTGACACCCCGGCGTGAATGGCA
>NC_056593.1:804694-804842 GCF_018340385.1 Cyprinus carpio
ACTGAGAAAGATTCTCTCCTGAAATCCGATATTTGATTGGTAGTTGCAGAACGTGGGACATAGTTAGTAGATTTGACTTGCGTCGGCTCTGGGCCGGGTATCATAGCGGGATTAATTTGAGGGCATGAGATGGTCGAGTGAGCTACTG
>NC_056593.1:804898-838469 GCF_018340385.1 Cyprinus carpio
TGACAGCGCTTTTCTCAATCCAGCAACGGTCCATTTCCCATGGGAGGATGGTGAAGCTGAGCTTAGATGATGTGGGGTTGTAATGGCTGTCTCGATGTGGAGGTGACGGGCACCTTGCTGCTTAGGTTGTGGCGCGGAGCAGGCAGTGTGGTGTCCACACCGCATGCTGAGCCGGGGCTCGGTTGGTGGCAATCCAGGCCAAGGATGAAGCGCCTTAGAGCCGGCAGAGGTTGGTGCCTTTGAACCGGTGGCTTGTGGTGGGCGTCCAGCCTCATTATCTGATGGGAAGAGCTCGAGTTCAACATTTGGGGCTGACATGGATGCCGGAAAACGGTCATAATACCCATATACCCCAATATCACGGATTGTGCTATAAAAGATGGTTAGCTAAACGAGTTGCACCTGTGCCCAATTGGTATGATCTGATGTGCTCCTCCTGAACCTTGTTAATAAAACATATTTGTGCAATGTGTGTACATAATGGAGTGGCGACACAGACTAGGCCGAACAAAACGATACAGATGCTTCCGAAGACAACAAGATCCTGTGGCAGTGCCAAACTGGTCTTTCATCACCTTCCTTCTGATCCCAAACATAGAAAGCTAAAGAGTGGATTTACTTACTTTTACTTAAGATCCAGACCATGTCCGTAAGATCCTTGTCCCTTTATTACTCATTTACCCCGGATTCATTTACCAACAAGGCAGGATTTTCAAAAGACTAGAAACTAAGAATGATGCTGTGTGACTATAGTGGTCTGAACAGTAATGTTGCACCACAAAAGTGGGAGAACTGTTGTTTATTATGTCTCACTTTGCCTTTGTCTGTTATTCAGAAATCGTTTGATATGAACTGAGTATTCATTTGTTTTTTTGACCTAATCACACAGTGTCCATCTGTGAAGGCTGTAGGCGTCAAACACACGCAACTGTAGCCAATCCCCGAGCAGTGGGTTTTACTTCCTGGTCTACTATCCTCCATCACTATTCAACCGAGGCATCTGATGAGGGGTTCAAAACAGGACGAAATAGGCCTATTACTTTCTGAATTATGGTGTTTTGAATGTACAAATCTTGATAACTTAAAGTTGACCTCAGATAACATACAATAAAACAACAAAGGCAGTTCACGGACCTCTTTAAGGACAAAAAAACATTCAAACGCATATCTTAGAAGTAATATCCTAGGGAAAAAAAAAAAACTTTTGACAAACCTCCTGCGTCACTTGCTGTGTTTTGGCTCTCTTTGGTTCAGAATCCTCATCTTCTTCTCTGTCCTGAGCTTCAGATCTGGCTCAGATCTTCATCCACGATATCCATCACCTCCACTCATACATGTTACAGAGGAGAAATTTCGTCATGGTCTTCTTGAGTATCTCGTCTGTTCTTCTGAACAACTTAGAGCGCCACTCGTGGTTCTGTTCAAACTGTAGATGTCCTCCTCCCACTCCTTTATAAATCTGAATAGCATTATTGTGTTTCTTATAAGACAGATGACATAGTGCCGTGTGTCCTCTTCATAAGTATCAGCACTATGAGTGTGTGTCCATGGCCTGCTCACCTGTCGAAGAGGTTTCTAGCAGCATATTTCACGCTGTTGTGCTGTCGTTTACTCTCTGAAGTTCATATATAACTGCATTATGAGTATCGCACACATGCCAGGTTCCCTGTAGCAGACGAGACGACACTACTCTCTCACTGTCTGTGCGTGATCTGATGTGTGAGAGAGATTCTGCTGGAGCAGGTGAGGAGGGTTTTATAACTGTGATGTGTGCTCTCCTTCCATCTCTTCACTGATTCCTCACCCTCGGTGTCTGCTGTGAATAAGACTATGAAGCTATTCACATGTGAAACGCTCTCTGTTCCCAGTATATAATGTTTGCCACTCGGCGTTTTTCTGATCCATTCTTTCCCAGCAGCACAATCTAGATCCTCACTGAAAACAGCACACAACACACACACCCACACACACACACCACATCCACCACATCACACCACACACACACACCAACACATCACAGCACTAGCAATTGGGTTTATACTGTTATAAACTGTATATACCCGGCTCAACAGCAACCCTCCCAGAGATATGTTCTCCATGTACAAATGCCGCACACACACCACATTTCCTCCCGCGTGCACGGGGGACGTGATGAGCCTGTATAGACTGTATATACCCTAATTTTCAGTTGTTGTCCCTCCTCGTGTGTTCTGTTTGCTGGTTTTTAGCGGTTGGGTTTGTTATTTGTATGTTGTTCATGTTACTTTTATTCGCCTGAGATCTCTCCAGTTGTTCTAGTGAAGTTTTTTGTTTATCTTTTTTGTAACATAAACTGCTGCAACTAGACCCCACCTCTCCCTGGTCCTTTATATAATAATAGAGGATTTATTCATCTTAAATTTTTTGGAATAACATGAATTGTAGCATGCTTAAATTAAGCATTCAAATGACTGTGTTGAAAGAAAATTAGCTTGATTTTTTGTAATACTCGTGGTGATGTTGGATGCAAATGTGAGGTCCGTGATGTTTTATTGTTGTTATTTAATAATGCCATGATTTTGCTTTTTTTAGAACACACATTTTTTAGCAGTAGATCACTCATTTGGAGATTTCAATGAAATGATTTCCTCAGCATTGTTTTCATAAAACTGAGCCAGATTTGACAAATGTGATATTGTTATTTCACCAAAATTTTTAATTAGAAGTTAATAGTGTGGTTATATATAGAGACAGGTTAGGTGTCTGATTTTGCATCAGAAATGCTGTGTTTGAAGACAAATATTATCTACAAAGCCACACAAGAACTGTTTGTGTGTATCTCGGATAAAACCCCATCAGGTGTTTGACTTGACAGCAGCTACGGCAAGACCCGTCTGTTTGTCCACATGCCAAAGTACAACCGCGATAGCGATTATTAGACAGCAAGGTATAGATCATTTTGTTTGAGCGGAATTTGATGGGCAAATAATAACTTGCTGTTTTGCTGCTTTTATGTTGAGTAGCAAGTGTGTTGCTGTTTTTTAAAGTGTATATAATCTCTCTCAACAGGTGTTGTTGCTGAGTTGTGGGAGACTTGAGTGCGCCATCAGTTTTGTTTGGGTTGCTGTGTTGAGATAACTACCCTGCTGTAGGGGGTACATTTTTTTTTTTTTTTTTTTTTTGTTTTCGTCACTCACCTTCATTTCACAGTAGGTTTTCATTTCTATATAATGGTCATTATGCATCTGAGTTTAGCTGAGGGAGAGGCCAAGCAGTTTAATGGTTTGAGGAATCGAGCTAGATGATCGATACAGCTTTAACTGCAGAGCCTAGGTTTGTGCCAGGCTCTGTTGTTTACCCACCAAATACTGTAAAGGGTTAACAAAATAAATGCGGTTGAAAAGATGCAGAGGCTCCGGGGTTAATTACGTTTCATTATCGGCACTTGTTGTTCCTAACTAAAGAATTCCCCGGAAAGATTTATACAGTCAGCGAGGGTGAAGCAAACACCCCCATTTCTGCTAGCGATGACTCATCTGAACCCCTCGGATTGGTCATTGCAATCTCATTAACTCAACAGAATCGTGTGTGATTGGTTATACGCCGCAGCGATGTGTACAAACTCTGCCCCCTGTCTCTCTGGCTCAGCGTCCAGCTGAGTATATGAACGCACTGGAACTAGTTAATCCCTCTGGTGTGATTGTATCAAATATAGAACACATTATTCGTGCTATTTTTTTTTTCTTTTGGAAGCTGCCTTCACAATCCACTCTGACTCCAAGATTCTGAGGGGCACGTGCCTCCTCACTTTGAATGGCATGGACGCCGCTGTCATCAATATGCCTACTTCATGAATATTATAGGAAATGTTGCTGCATATATTTGCATCTAATTGATTCTTACCTGAACTTGAATGCCTGCCATTTCAACGAACGCCAAATATGGAAGATGCGTTTCCTGCTTTAATGGTTCTGATGATTTTAAATATGCAGATACTCCGTCAATGCAGCAGCAGCTCCTCTTGACCCTGAGTTTTTAGGTGCGACCAGACTCCTGAGTCCAGGCTTTTATTAGTTATGTGGGGTGGGGTGGGGGGGGGGTGTGTGTTTATTGTAACTTTCGTTGGCGGGGGGGGGGGGCCGGCCTCTTGTCAGCGGAGAGGTTAGGGTGGAATTCACCCTAATATCCACAAGTTCTGGGAGGAAAGTTGTTCCTTTTATCTAGATTAGCCCGAAAAAAACAAATAGTATATAACTTTTTTTTTTTTTTCTTTGACTGCTGTTATTACAAAAAACTATTAAATCTGGAATTCTGTACACAATTTAGATTTACCACGATTGTTTCTATATATTATGCATCAAAATTATTTATGATAATTGTATGATGAATCGTGTTTATATGTTAATTGCACATACTGTACATTAAAGAGTAAAGGGTGAAAACCCATGGTTTTAAGGATTTAAGATTTTAGATTTTTGTTTGTAATAAAAAAATCTACTCATATTAATTATATTTGCTAAAGAGTTTCAAGCTTAATTCAGAAGTCACCCATTTGTAATTGCTGTCTTTTCCCCCTCTTTTTTTCCTGATTTGTTTTTTGTTTTTTTTTTTTTTTTTTATTGTATTTTTTTTTTTACTTGTGCGGTTTTTCCTATATATACTTTATAACCCTTTTTCATGTTTTATGGCTATCTATTTGGATGGGTCCTGATTTTAGAAAAATCCCATGTCGACTGAATTTTTTAAAAAATCTTATATCTGAACTCTTTGACTAAGGACACCAACGAGTTTATAACCAATATCAATATCAATTTCAAAAACGAATAAAACGGTGTTTGACACTTCTCTATTCTCTGTTTTTACCAGGATATTGTTTTTTTTTTTTTGTGTGTTTTGTGTGTGTGGATATTGCGCCCACATTTCAGAATATGGTTACCCATGCTTGCCCTTAAGATCGGAGTAAGGCTATGTCGCCTTTTTATACAAAAACTACATGTCCTTTCTACATTAGGAAATTAAATACCACGAAACAAAACTGAAACATTTTTATCAGGACAGCTGCCTCTGGTTTCCAGAACAATCGTGTAGTGATTATTGTCACTCATCAGAGGGGCCGCTGCAGCTGCACTGATTAAGTTGTCGCGCTATTACTAGTCAGACACGAAGAACTTAATCTTCCTGGAGGCGAGGGTGAAGTAGCATTGTCATCATCACTCATCAGTTATCAAAAAGAGACATACTAACTATTCAGGGTAGATTAAAGTAAGTGGTTGACCTATAGAACAGCACTTGAACAACAGGATGCTTCCATATACACTCCGAGATTTTAATGATGTTTGACACACTGGGAACTAGGAATGATGAGCTTATGTTAATGTGTAGTAGTGTAGCTTTTCTTTGTTAATTTTAGATTGTTCTGATAATTTACACACACACGTCAGAGCTTAAATTCTTGAGCTCTAAAGATCATGCATCTCAAAGAACATTTGCATGTTACAAGACGAGAGCCTGTCATCTTCTTGATATTTCTTCCCGTGAGAAAAAATCCTGCATACGCCTATATTTTTCTGCATAATCCTAATATTTTACATTACGTACTGACAAGCACACTCGAACAAACACTTAAAGAGATAGTCTACACCAAAAATGAAAACTTTGTTGTTATTTACTCTCATGCGTTGTTCCAAACCTGTATGAGTTTCTTCTGCTGAATATAAAGATGTTTTACTTTCATAGTATGAAAATAAGAAGAAATCAAATATCAGAATCTATTCAGATGATCAATGGCTACCAGCAACATTTTGAAAACAACATTCTTCAAAATATCTTCTTTTGTGTTCAACATGAAGAAAGAAATTCATCCACTCATAAATAATAAATGATGATAAAGCTTTGATTTTTGGTTTGAATATTTTTTGAAGATTTATGTTACAGACTGATTTTGTCTGCTTTGTAGTTCTGTGTATAGACGCAATGCAGCATAAAAGACAGAAAAAATGCATTATGCCCCTGATGTAATTTCTATTTTAGACACAATTTCTATTTCCTGCGTTGTCGTGCGAAGTGTATTGCACGACAAAGATCGTTTCTGTTTACTTAGTATGTATTTACTAATTTTAAAATGGTTTAACATTTATTGTCGCGCTTACAGAGAGGCTCCACCCACATGCTGTTCTGATTGGCTCTAGTTTTTGACTAATTTTCTGCATCGTAGCAATGTCACATCTGGTGTGGATATACAATTTCCGTATTTACACTGACTCAACTGATTGCGTAGTGTCTGGTTAAAATGTATAAAGTGCTTTGACTTAGGATGTCAACGATTAATCGATGATCGAATAATTGTCTATGGGCATATGCACCGACAAAGCTGTCATGGGCTAAGTTTCCCAATAGTATCATAAGCCTAAAAGTTCGTAATAACGATCGTAATAACTAATCTTAATATTACGGTTTGTTTCCCAAAAGCATCAGAACTTAAGTAGCACTTGAAAATCATCGTAGATCTAATGAAAATTTGGAGTAATCAGAAGCCCTAAGTGCTTCATACGAAGACAGCTTTATGCAGTCACTCAGGACACCGGCAGATTACACCTTTAACTTGATTCATGCAATGTGATTATAATATAAGGATTTGATTGTGCTTTATTGTACACTTTGTGACTCGTTTTTCTTTATTTTTTTTATTAATTTATAAATGAAATAATTAAAAGGAGCAGAAAAAATAGGAATACACATCTAAATTAAATGAATGAACAAAAAAAAAACGAATAAAAGAAGTAATGTAGGAATTGCTTCAAAGACTGAGGGGAAAAATATGTCAATGACTTGAATGAAGTAACGAAAACCAGCTGGACCTGGAAATAACGTGTCTCTTTACTCTATATAAAGTATACATTATATATTATTATGTAAGTACGGGTCTACACTGTAATATAAGATAACATTGTACTGTATTATAGTTATTATATCCAAGTTGTCTGTCTGAACGCAGCATTAGGTTAACGTCAATAAACGATCGTTTACTACAATTAAGAGCCATTCTATAAGGTGACATTTCAGCACTTGATAAACGGATAGCGACTCCTAAGTAGCACTTAAAGCACAGCTATGTGCGATTGCTTTTCCCATTGTTTTTAAACGCACGTGAAACAATACCGAACGATCGTGAAATTACTAGTAGGAAACGCTCTACAGACACACAAGATCTATCGTTATCGAAACTGGCCATGGTCGGTTAACCTATTTAATCCTATTGGTGCGCACTTCCTCTGGTTTTATAATGAGGTTTTTTACATTTATGAGTGAAATAAGGTCTGTTGTAAGGCATGGTCGCGATCTTAACATTTTCCAGTAAACCTATTCTTCCTCTAATTAAATGTTGATAATAATATAATAATAATAATAATAATAATACTAATGGATGCTTAAGGAAAAATGTACGCCTATATAAGTAATAGGGTTAACATTAAAATAAACAATTTTTTTCATAATTAAAAAAAAAAAATATGCGAACTATAGCGACTTAATTAAGATACGGATTTTAAAACGAAGGGTGGCAGCGGTTAATAAGTTCACGGGAAGAAAAGGCTGAACAAACGCGCATTCTGTATGTTTGCTTTAATTTTACAAGCAGCACAAATTTCTGTGTTTATTGTGAGTGTGCACAAATGAACATTAAACCCTTTTGTGGAAAAAAAGGTTTTTTTATTTTTATTGTTTTATGTCTCAGCTGTTTCTGATCGCGCCGGAGCCTGGCGCACACGTATTCCAGCAATTTCAAACTTACATCGCAGGTCTGTTTCATTATCAAAATAAACTAGTCAACTAAACATAATAAAAGGTTACACTAGTCAGTTTTAAATAGACCCGTAGTTATACCGGTTCACTTCTGTTAATGCCAAGGCCGTTGCTGCTCATATAAGAAAGATGATCTTTTCTGTCCATATGCGAATGCGTGTAAATTACAATCCTAATTTACATTCTAAATAATATCGTTTAACATTCAAAGACATTTGCGAATATGGAACACATTTGGATTTGTGCCGAATGGAGACGTGAGCATATAACCTCCAAATAAATCTAGCCAAACCCGCGCTCGCTCGTCCTCGTCTGCACGCACCTTCTGTCACGATCTAATGCACTGTATGCCGGATTTATTAAAAAAACAAATAAGCCTACCGGAACGCAAAAAAAAATCATTCTGACATTTTCCAGAACAGAACTCCACCAGGATCAAATTAAGTACTGGTCATAATAATCACATAAAAAGATTTAATGATGAGCAAGCAGGTTTGCCTGCAGCAGCGCCGATGGAAGCGATTCACTTACCTCAGCATCAGCCACACGCGGCGACACCCCCCCCCCCCCCCCCGGTTACGTTTGGGGATAATGTTATTTTAAATGCCATGATGTCAGTTGAAAACATTGTCAATGTGTGTTTTAAAATACAAACATCCGTTAAGTTTAAACGACGATCGATCATGGAAATGATCAACAATTGACATCCCTAGTTTTGACTTAAAGTTACTTCTGTCTGGAGCATCACCATTTTTTTTTTTTTTTAAATGGAATTTTATTAGAAAAAATCCTATAAAAGGAACAAAATGTGCAATAATCTTCCAGCTGGTACAGCGTCTGTCTGTGTAAAGTCACAATGAAAAAAAAAAAAAGTCAAACTCAATTCACTTGTAAAGTAGCCTATCGGTAGCCTAGCTTGTTCATAAAAACTATTTATAGAATTTAGCAGTTTCATTTATGTTAAAAATTACTTTCTAAATGTCAGTATAATTACTTAATATGTAGAAAGCAATAAAGTAGTGTTAAATGTAGTATTTGTGATGGGTTCTCATGCAGGAGCTGCTTGTTTAGTGAGGAACACATTTAATGGTGAACAATGTTTCTTTACAAACAGAGCAATAACTGAAAAATCTATTTTTATTGTTAAATGGTTTGTTAAATGTATTATTTGGTTACTGTTCGGAACCTCAGTGATAAAAGACTGACAGCATCACACAATCTGTTAATGAGGAATTTTATTTATTTTTTTTTTGTGTTAATAAAAACCATAAAATAACAGAATATGTGAAAATACAGCATGATTTCAGAATAATGTTCAGATGAACATGTTACAAATAATTCAGTGAAAACAAAACTCGAAGTAAATAAGAACTCCCTGTATAACTCTCTCTAAACTGTTAGTTATGATTCATAAGTATCATTGTGATCAGTGTTAGATCCCAAATCAGAAATATTAGAACCAACCCCAGATGCTGGATAATGTGAGAAAATATCTGTTCTGTCTGATACTCAAATCCCATTAATCTCTGTTACATAGCAGAAAGAAAGCAGGAGAGCTTAGTTGCATGTTTAGCAGTTGTCATAAATGTGTTAAATATTGCAGCTTGGATGCTTTCATTATGATTATAGCATATCTTCATTTCAAACATTCAAAAACAAAGCTTGCCTCTTTCCAGCTGTAATCACGAATATTTGTGATAGTTATATTGGCTGTGCACTGAAGTAACTCTCAGTATAGACACATGTTTTATCTGTCAGCGGCACTGAGTGAAGTTTTGACACTGTACTGAACAATCACCGTTAGATTAAACAACAATAGCAAGCACTGCAAAAGCAAGGAAAATAATAAGAAATATAATAAATGACTAAATGGTTCAAATATGATAATTGATTATATGATTAAATTGAATAATAAAGTGAACAAAGGATATATGATTAAATGAATATAAATGCATGTCTGGTCGCTCTTGAAGCTACACACACAGGTTGCTAGTAAAAATCTGTAGATCTTGCATCAGCGTCTCCTCAGCTCTACTTTTAATAAAATCATTCCTGAACTCTGAGCTCAACTTTGACAACATTTGCTCTTATTAACTGATCTGACTGAATATGCTTAATTAACAGAGAAAATAAAGGATTAAAATACATTTTTAAAACAGCATAAGAAATGGATTAAGAAAACCTTCAGGATCTCTGAATGACCGACAGCTGTGTAACTGCAGGGTTGTGACTAAACTCTGTCCTTCAGGAGCAGGTGTGAAAACAGATTCAGTAACTCACTCATGCTTGAGAGAAACAGAGATGCAGAAAAAACCCTTTAAAGACCAGAGCTAGTCATTTGGCTCATCAGTAATGTTTAAAAACGTTTCTTGATATTCTTCTTGAGCTCCTGAATCTGCTGCTCTTTTCTCTTTCTGAAATCATTCAGTTCTTCTCTTTGGTTTCTGGTTTCATCTTGATGTTTCTTCTTCATCTTCTCTATTTGTTCTTCATGTTTCTGTTTCATTTCATCACACTCTCTTTCTTCTCTGTCTATTCTTTCTCTCTCCTCTCGTTCTCTTCTCTTGATCTCCTCCTCTTGCTCTCGTTTCACATCTTCCATCATTTTCTCCCATCTCTTTCTCTTCTCCACTCGTCTCTCTTCATCCTCTTGTTTTCTTCTCTCCCACTTTTCTTCTTTTTTTTTTTTTCTCTCCCAATAATATCTTTTTATTTCATTTATCTTCTCTTTTTTTATATCTCTCTTTCTGTTCTTTCTCTGTTTTCAGTTTCTCTCTCTCCTCCTCTATCGTCTGTTTTTCTTCTTCTGTATCTCTTTCAAATGTCTCTCTCTTGTCCTCCAGTTCTTCTTCTTGTTTTTCTCTCAGCTGTTTCTCCTCTCTCTCTTTTCTCTCTCTTTCCTCTTCCTCTCGTTCTCTCATTTGTTGTTTCTTCTCATCCTCCCATTCTCTCTGCTGTCGTTTAATTTCCTCTTGAGTCTCTTTGTCATTTTCAGCCTCTTTTATTTTTCTCTTCCATTCTTCTCTCTCTTTCTCTTCTTGTTCCTTCATCATTTGTTCCTCTGAATCTCTCTTTTTTATTTCCTCTTCCTGTTCTTTTCTTAACTCTGTCATGATGTGTTCATGATCATTTTTCATCTTTTCTTGATCTCGTTTATATTCTTCCTCTCTCTTTCTCTCTTCTTCTTCTCTTTCTTTTAGCTGTTTTTCACACTGTATTCTCTGATCTTCATTCTCTCTCTTCATCTTCTCTATTCTTTGTTTATATTCATCTCTTTTCTGTTTCTCCTCTTCTTCTGATCGTTTCTGATCCTCTGTCTCTCGTTTCTTCTGATCTGATTGTTCTTTCTCCTCAAACTCTCTCCTGAGTGTTTCCTCTTTTTCTCTGAACTTCTTCTTCAGCCTCTCTCTTTCCTCATCTGCCCTTTGTTTCTTCTCCTCGAGTCTCGTTCTCATGCTTTTGAATTGCACGTCATATTTGGCTGTTAATTCTTCAACTTGAGCCTGATTTTTTCTTTAATTCTCTTCTATCATTTTCATTCTCTGTTCAATGGAGATTGCTGCCTCCTTAAACATCTCATTAGTGAAATATCGGCCCTGATTCGATCTCTTCAGCTTTTCTATCATATTGAACAGCTTAATGACTTGTGTCTGATCTTGTGTTTCTGTGTTGTTAAAAGCCAGGAATCTGTTTCCACAGACTCTGATCAGTTTTCTTGAGTTTCATCTTTACTTTTCTCTACATACTGTTCTATTGATTGATTTTTTCAGTTGGACTTTAATGAAGTTAAAAATGTTGAGATCTGTTTTCAGATCATCTCCTCTAGTGAAGAGAACAATGCAGAAATCTGCTGCTTTTGGGCCAAAGATCATCTTGATCATGTCTAAAGTGTTTTTCTCCTCTGGAGTGAATCTTCCCACACTCAACACAATAATAAACACATGTGGTCCAGGAGCTGACAGTGAAACACACTTCATTATTTCTTCCTGCACTTGTTGTTTTGTCAGTGAGGGGTCAAAGAGTCCTGGAGTATCAATAACAGCTACTGATCGACCATCAACTTCACCAGTTACCTTTGTGCAAGTAGTGGTCACCAAACGTGAACTGCTTTTACTGTAAAACCCATTTTTTTTGAGGATAGTGTTTCCTGTGGCAGACTTTCCACTTCCTGTCCTCCCAAACAGCAAGATTCTCAAACATCCTGGATCTGATGCTGAATTTTCTTCATCTGAAAATGACAATAATAGAGTTTTCAGATTATCTGAAAAATCTGATTAAATGTTTTGACACCTGAAATGCAAACTATATGCAACAGTTTATCTCAGTGATTGTCAACGTCACAACACTCCTATCCTGTAGGCCCTGCATATTCTGAATAGATTTTTGTAAATGTTTTGAATTGAAGATCAGATTTATTTTCACAGCCTTCTATACTCATAAATTACCAGTGGGACCTTATAATTCTGTCCTCAACTGTATATCACTGTACTGTATATATATCACAATTGTTCAGCGTTTTTTAAACATAATGTTTATTTTAAGTTTCAGATGTTTAAATACACACTAGGAAAATAATAATAATAATAATTGTACTTTGTGAAAGTACACAGTGATGTCTATGGAAGCAGAACTAATACATCTTTCAAACATATCGTGAAGACGTGGTTTATTTCTGTCAAATGCAGTGTGCAGGTAACTATAAAGCTTACTCTCGTCACCTGTTCAGCAGCCATTTTACTGTATGTCTTTTAGGAGAAATGGATGACATTGTGTGTTAAGTTTGTGTGTTAATTTAGTTGGTTGTGGGGAAGTCATGGCCTAATGGTTAAAAAGTTGGGCTCGTAACTCAAAGGTACTGGCAGGGATTGTAGGTGGGGGGGGAGGGAATGTAAGGCTGCCCACTGCTCAACCGGGTGTGTGTTCACGGTGTAAGGTGTTCACTGCTGTGTGTGTGCACTTTGGATGGGTTAAATGCAGAACACAGATTCTGAATATGGGTCACCATACTTGGCTGTGTGTCATGTCACTTTCACTATTGTTTTGACTTACTCTTCTTCTTCTCCATTCCTCTCGTTCTCTTTTTCAGCTCCTTTCTCTCTTGTTTCTCGATGTCTTTAATGTCTCTTTTATATTGTTCTTCTCTCTCCCTAAAATTCTTCTTCTCTTCTCTCTCTCTCTTTGTCACGCTTCTGTTTTTCTTCCTCCATCATCATCTTCATTCTCTCTCTCTCTTCTTCATGTTTTAAACTGAAGATCTTCTCTCTCTCTCAGTCTTCTTTCTTTCTCTCTCGTTTTAGTTTCTCATAATATTCATCCCATGTATCTTTTCTTTTTTTTCTATCTTTCTCCTTCTCTCCTCCTCTTTTTCTCTTCTTTGTCTTTCCTGTTGTGTCTGTTTCTCATCCATTCCTCTCGTTCCTCTCTTCTCTCCTCTCGTTCTTTTCTTCTCTCCTCTCGTTCTCTCTTCATCTCCTCTCGTTCTCTCTTCAGCTCCTCTCGTATCTTCATCTCTTGTTCTTCTCTTTCATTTATCTCTGTTTTATATCGTTCTTCTCTCTCAATAAATTCTTCTTCTCTTCTCTTTTTCTCTTTCTCATGATTCTGTCGTTCTTCCTCTATCTTCATCTTCATCTTCTTTTTCTCTTCTTCATGTTTCTTCATCAGTTCTTCTTTTTCTCTGTTCACTTGCTCCACTTTCTCCATCAGTATGTTCTTCTGTTGTTCTTGTATTTCTCTCTCCATCTCTCTGAACATCTTACATGAGTAGTAACTCTCTCCGTTCTCTTTCACCATGTTGTCTATCTTCTGCAGTAGATCAGTCACCTGTGTTCGGTCTTCAGTCTCATTATTGAACACATGGAATCTGTTTCCACACACTTTAATCAGCTGATTCAAAGCAGATCCAGGTTTTCCCAAAAACTGATCAATGGTTTTGTTCTTCAGTTTGTCTCCATTGGTAAACAGCACTATGGTGTACTTTAAAGAGTTTTCTCCAAAAGTCTCTTGGATGATCTTCACTGCTGTTTTATCTTCTTGAGTGAATCGTCCGAGTGGAATCAGTAAGAGAAACACATGTGGTCCAGGCAGGATCATGGAGATGCTGTTGCTGATTTCTCTCTGTATTTCTTCAGTACTGAGTTCAGTATCAAACAGTCCTGGAGTGTCGATTACAGTGATGTGTCTGCCGTTGATTTCAGCTTTCTCTCGATGACACACTTTAGTTACAGACTCTTCAGAAAAGTCTGATATAAATGCTTCTCTTCCTAAGATGGTGTTTCCAGTTGAACTCTTCCCAGCTCCAGTTTTTCCCAGCAGCACAATCCTCAGTTCATCTTCTCTTTCTCTTGAACCTAAGGATAGATCAAAGAAAATATATATATTTAAATGAATATTATAAATAATCCAGATCATCAGAGAATATTATGTATATTTTATTCTGAAGCATCATGTGCTGAACATTATTTCTTTGGAACTCAGAATATATATAGACTTCAGCAATCATGAAAAGTGATTAATCAATGCATGTTTTCTGATCATTACCTTGTGACTGAAACCACGTCTCTAATGAATGGACTCTCTTCTTCATTTCTTCTAATTTCTGCAGTTTTTCCATCTGTGCCTCCATCAATGTCTCTGTGGAGAAACAAACACCACTATTTTCCTCAACCATCTGCTCCAGTTTCTCCATCAGCGCAGACACTTGTGTGTTCAGGTCGATGAAATGATGTCGTCCTCCAGGTCTCTCAATGAGAGACTGTGTTTCTTCATTGAGTTCTTCTGTCTGAGGCTCTGAATTCTGCTTTATGAGAATCATGATGTGTTTGTTGATTCTTGAGCTGAAAATCCTCTGGATCTCCTCTATTTCTGCTTTGTCTTCATTATTAATTGGAGCATCAGGAATAATGAGGAGAAAAACATGAACTCCAGGATGACAGAGAGATAGACAGCAGAGAGTCACTTCCTCCTCTGAGAGCTGATTGAGAGCTGGAAGCTCCACCAGACTGATCTGATGTCCATCAAGCTCCACGTCTCTCCTCACACACTCTGAGCTCAGCTCTGATCTTCTCTCGCTCTGCTTCAGGATCAGGTTTGATATGAAGGATTTCAATTCTCTGTTACTCCCACACACAAGCAGATTCAGCTTCACACCCTCTGGATCTGTGTCAAAGAAATAAACTCGTTTAAACATGTGATTTGAACTTTAGTTAGATTAATGCTGCAATCACATCATGTTTTTGAATTACTGTAATCACGACTGCACTGTATTTTACTAGTTTTCCACTAAAAACCATTCACAAGTCTTTGCTGAATCCACACTCATGTGGAAAAACTGATGAGAAAGATGTAATATATAACCTATGATTATAAAACACATATAAAACTACTGGATACAACTAAATATACTATTATTATTTTAAGTAATCATTTCATTTAGGCCAAATTCTCTGTGGATCAAATCTGAAGATTACTTTATTTACTTCCAGACAAATTGTGACCCCAGTGCATTATTTATCACAATCTTAATAGCAGCTGTTAATATCTTATAATTAAGGCTGTCAAAAGATTACAGTTTTTAATCTAATTAACCACATGATGTGCCGATTAATTAATTAACTGAAGTAATTGAAAATTAGTCGCATATCAATTTCGGCCAGATCCAGAAAATGAATGCACTCACCCAGTGTCTTGATCTTCTTCTGTAACTCTCTGATTTCATTGTCTTTCACTCTCAGTTTCTCCTCTAGTTCATGTCTGACTCTCCTCTCTGGAGCTCTCATAATCATCTGAAGAGATTAGGGTTCAGTCTTCATGCTCTCTATATAATTAAACAGGGCTGAGATCTGTTGAGAGGTTCTCTGGTCCTTTAACCCCATCACAGTGTGCCAGCTCCCATAGAGTCTCACAACACTCTGAGATTCTGTGGATTCTACAAAATCATTCACACTTTTGTCAACAGTGAGTTCAGTAAAGAAAAGCACCATGAAATGCTCTTGTGAGTAAAATATCTTTTTAATCTTCTCCATTTCTGCTCTGTCTTCATTATTAAGTGGAGTGACAGGAGTAACGAGGATGAACACATGAACTCCAGGGTGACAGAGAGACACACAGCGGTGAGTCTGACGCATCACTTCCTCCTCTGAGAGACGAGAGAGAGCTGGAAGCTCTATTACACTGATCTGTTGTCCATGAATCATTCCCTCTTTCTTTACACATACATTACTCATCTCTTTCTGAAGAGACAGATCCTTCATTGGTTTAATTATTATCCCTCTAAATATTCTAGACACTGAGTTCTTGAGTGTTGAATTATTTCCACACAGCACGATGTTCAGCTTTGTTTTTCCAGTCGTCACTGAAACAAGATTAGAGACAGTAGACTCAGTTCAGCTTTGATACCAAATCACTTCCTTAAACAACAACAAAAATATATTGTAAAATATAATTATATTGCAGTACATTCTTTTAGTAACAGAAGTCTACCTTGCAATACTTTACTGACTTACTGTTCGGGTGAATTTGCTGTCTATGTTTGGATCTCTGACAACGTGCATACAAACTGTGTAAACTTAGTCTTTAGAGGAATATTTTCACCCAAAACTGAAAATTCTATCATCATTTACCTACATGTTGTGACAAACACATATGATTGTCTTTGATTACATCATGAAATACAAAAGGAGCTTTTTAGCAGCATGTCCAGGCTGCTTTCATCACACTTTAGAAGCAGAATGATAATTTTTACCATCAAGCTCCAAAAAGAAAAAAAAAAAAGAGAAGAAAATTTACCCACAAATGTACCCTTAAAGCATACTTTGTCATTCTGTTTATGTCTTAATTTCCTTACAAACATTTTAGAAGTTTTTTTTTTAAACAAAAACCATTGTTAAATGGAATAAATAGTATTTGAGTCATGCAATAGTGCTGCAGGAGACTCAGTTTTTCTTCATTTTTCTGTCAGTTTCTGTCTCTACTACACTGTAACTATTAAAGGACAAAAAAAGTATTTCATGATCCAGCATTATCCTGAAAAAAAAAATAGACTTTGACAAACCTCCTCCATCACTTGCTGTTTTTGTGCTCTCTTTGAGATCAGAGTCCTTCTTCTCTTTCTCTTCTTCTCTGTCTGAAGCTCCAGATCTGCTCAGATCTCCATCCACTGATGATCCATCACCTCCATCCTCATACATGTTACAGAGGAGAAATTCTTCATGTTCTTTCTTGAGTATCTCTTCTGTTCTTCTGAACAACTCAGAGCGCCGTCTAGTGTTTACTGTATCAAACTGTAGATGTCCTCCTCCACACTCCTTTATTAAATCATGAATAGCATTATTTGTGCTCTTAAAAGGCAGAGACATGAGTCTGCGTGGCTCTTCATCAGTAGTCAGCACTATAGTGTGTTTCATGGCCTGCTCACTGAAGAGGTTCAGCAGATATTTCACTCTGTGTCTGTCGTTCTCTCTGAAGTCATTATACTGCAGTATGAGTATGATCACATGAGGTCCTGGAGCAGACAGAGACACACACTCTCTCACTGTCTGTGTGATCTGATGGTGTGGGAGATTCTTCTGGAGCAGGTGAGGAGTGTTTATAACTCTGATGTGTCTCTGTAGTATGAGTATGACCACTGATTCTCACCACTCCCTCCGTGTGTGGTCCTTGTCTAATTTGGTCAAACTGTCTTTCCTTTGCTACATTCGCTGAACTTTGGTGTCCTTGTGCCCTCATAACACTGACGCGTTCAGCTTCCACCTTGACCTCACTACGGGTGGCTTTTTGATTCTCCCAGTTTCAGGTCCCAAATCTCCAATTCATTCGCCTCTCTGGCTCCTGAGGGTCCATCTCCCCTGATGCACAAAAAGTTATACAGCCTGTTGGCAGGCAAAAGATCTTGATCATAAATTCACCTAACTTATTGGGCATGCTGCTGGTTGTGCAGGGTCATCCGACAGAAATGTGGGACACACAGGCCTATATAATCTTGCTGAAATGTTTTGCGGGGGCAACTATCCAGGTCAGTCTTAGCGCTCATGGTTATGGCACAGTCCCCATCTTTAAGTTTTCTAAAGAGTAAATTCCCGACGATGCTGATCAGCCACAATTTCACTAAGATCCTTTCAGGGGTGGTCGTGTTCACTACGCATCGCAAGGGTGAATAAGCCTTGTGTATTTGGTTTAACTAAATACTGAATCACCGCAGCGCACACGGCAAGGCCGATCTCTCAAATCGGCCTGTTCCAATTCAGGTCGCGACGTAATGACTCAGTCCAACCCATTTGTTATTACGCCGAGTTTTCAAAGAATAACAAACGAATTACTGTGTTAAAACCATCTGCTAAAGCCTGGAAAATAACAAAGCGAAGTCCCTTCTCATGTCCTTCTCAAGCTTAAGAAAGCACCCCTATCTCCGCGACTCCGGGATGACATATGGGACTTAAGTAATTCATTTAACCCAACAAACCGTACTTTATTTCTAAACCCACTAAAAAGAATATATCAATACATACATAATATAAATGCAGAAAATGTTAATCTATATTAATTTTATATTATTATTCATAGCTCAACACTCTACATCCATTTATTGGCTCTCAGTCCTGGGGCGCAGGATGCCACCACCTAGCCGCCCCCTACAAACTCCGGCCTATACACTTGACAGTCAACACACCCTTAAGTGTCACAATAAATACCGGTTCACGACATCACTGGCTACTCCTGCTGGCGTTTAATACACCAGTTTAAGGTTTTTGAAATATAATTACAACAGCGTTTACTGTGACGTTAGTGCTTATTTTAGTTGCTCGGTAAACAATTTATTTCCACACATTTTTGTCGTTCGCAGTTTAAGTGCAAACGTTTGCAGAGCGGTCCCTTCGGACGAGTGTCTCTCAGACCTCATGGGCGGGCAGTGGGGAAACAGAGTGTCGGAGGAAAGCTTTTGTCTTGAGAATTCCGTAACAAGGGAATTGTGACGTAAGTCGTTTTATACATCAATACCAAAGAAAAGAGGCGTCAATTGTGTTGTAAAAACTTTTTTTTCTCTCTCTCTCTGTCTCTCTCTCTCTCTCTCTCTCTCGTGATTTAGCCTATTGATACAGAAAAGTCGAATCTGTGAATATCTTGCCAACTTTACCGAACTTGTTAAAAGGTAGTAGGCTATCACAAACATTTTTAATTAAAATCACTGACAGAAACAGACATTTTCTTTTAAGTCTTTGTTACAAGCATTCCTTTGGGTCATAAAGAATTTAGTTTTTCTATCTCCACGAGTGTCATCTGTTATGTAGCCTTGTTCATCTAAAAGTGCTCTTTTCCTGGCTCTAAACCTAGCCAAAAAGCCACGTATTGACTGGGAAACGCAGACTTTAATTAAATATGCATTAATGGTGTAATAAATACATTTGCCTGTCAACCCATGTTCATTGTTAGCGTGAACATTGCGCTGTCAGCTTGTGCAGAACAGCAAAAGTAGACTCGGTGCGGAAACGGTCGCTTCAGTGCTGCATCTGCACCAACGCATTGCCAAACCGCATCCGCCTGCAGAGTGAATGCTCTGATCTGATAACAAGTGCACGGAAAAAAGTATGCACTGCAAACCCGCTTTTTCCACTCGGTAAAAGCGAAAAACTATAATAACGTTGGTCTAGACAATAGATAACTGACCTGATGTGTATTGAAATGTTTTATATGTATAAAAATGTATGTGAGATGTAGCTACCCTTTTGCAGGTTATTAGCTTCTTCCTCTTCGAGAGTACTGTGAAATATTATTTAATAAACTAAACGTTTTAAAATTAAAAGTAGAATATCTACTAAAAGTAGAACATTGCCTATGTTGGCTAATACTGTACTTCATAAATACTCCATCATTAAGGAAACGTTGCTGCATATATCTTGAATTAATCAAGATGGGGTCGCCGGGAGTTCTTCAAACTTTAACTCAGGTAATTTTATCTCAGCATTGCTAAAATAGCAAACTGATGCTGTCATAACTTTGCAGTGTAAGCAAAACGCACGGGGCTTGCGTTAAAATATTCACAAAAGGTATTAAAACACAGTGGAATTTATACATTTTATGGCGAGCAAATGTGGTGTTTTTCTCGCTCATTCAATGTGTTAGCTAGCTGGTTGCATGATCTGTATGCTAGCATGAAGTGCTAAATTCTGTTTTGCTGGCTTGTGTTGAACCATAACGTGAATAATGAAAAGGAACACGATCGTGTGTTATGTGTCAGCGTCTCCCCAAGCCCTTTTCTATTATTCGTTTTGATAAAGTTACAAAAGACTTACATCATCTGATGGCGTTGTCTTTATTCCACATCGTTATTTTTGAATTCACTTCCAGGGCTAGGAGGACGCATGAAATTAATCATGACACTTCTTTATATCTCTTTAAATTGTATTTTTTGCCAACCTAAAAGTCCAAAGTCGCTTTTATTCCATGTTACATTTAACATGCAAGTATCCACTTTTTTTTTCTATTTTTGTGTTTGTTCTATTTTATTCCTGTTGTTTGACTTTTTTGTTTCAGTTCAGAGGTATTTCGATGAATAGGTGTTATCCAGCCTGATTCATACCTCCACGACTAGAGCACTGTCTGTAGATGCCGTTAAACTCTGGACACTGACTGGAACTTTGGAGCAACACACCTTGTATGCTTTGGGACTGTCCTGCAGTGTGACCCATGATGCAGGTACGTTTCTGTGATTACATACATAACGTCCAGTACACAGACATTACGTTTGCGTTCCTAGTTTTGCTATGCTCATGTCTTCTTTGTGTCCCCAGCCCAGCATTAGATGCATCAGAACCCCCCAAAGCCACAAATGTGGTGGCCCAGGCCACCTCAGCAAAGCCACAAAGTAAATTTGCTTTAACTATATGGATAATGGAAAGTCAGTCATGTAATGAAAACTTGACCCGATGTGATGTAATGTGTTATGTTAGAGGGTTTAACAACATTGTCAGCCAGGAGCCAGGAGGATAAAAAAGAGAGACTTCAGCACCGTTGTGTCATAAACCATAAAATATTAGTTTATTATTATTACTATTATTATTATTATTATTTCTACTAGGTAAAAGTACCAAAGATAAAAGTACGAAAAAAGTATCAACATTACGTACAACGAGGTGACATTAAATGCAAAGCACCCTTTATACCATGTATTCTAACAATTTGATAATACAAAATGAAAGCTTTTAAAAACTAAATTAAAAAATAAAGTTTTTAAAAGTTTGTCCGGACCGAAAATGGCGGCCCGAGGTAGCTAGTGGCGGTACCGTTGTTACGCTCTTGTAGTGGAGCTGCACTCCGCCTATTGTCTGCAGCCACACCATCTTGGAGTTTGCAGGAAGTTCGCTTTGAGGTGGGCCGTGTGTACGGCATTTTTGTTAAAGCGGGATTTATACTTTCGCCTGGCTCCGCTTTGTGATCCTCCACTGACTATACGCACACACCTTCCCCAAACAGACAAGCATTTGTACTGGTCACGATTGAGTAATTGTCCTCTTAATCCATCGAAAATCACCATTGAGAAGAAGTCATTTCCAGGTACAAAGCTTGTGATGTTAATGAAATATAATTTCTTATGACCAACTTAAAGAAACAATCTTAAACTATTGGCTTTAATTTCGCATCAAAGGCAAAACACCTTTAAGCAAATAGTGTATAGTATCTAAATGAATTCTAATTTCTATATTACTGTTAAATTGGAACTGAGCTCAATGATGACATCTCTGAAATTCAATGATGTGAACTGCCTTTAATTGTCAGTTTTTTTAGCATTATTTACACACTGTGAATTCCCTAATTAATGTTGTTCAGTTGCTTTGACACAATCTTTTTTTGTTTAAAGCGCTTTCTCAATAAAGATGACCTTGACTTTACAATAAAAATTAAACGTTACTTCAAATAAAAAGCCTTGGACAAATCTATGACAAAAAAAAAAAAAAAAAACACCTACATTGTTTTACTTTGTCAAAAAGCACCTTGATTTGAAGTTTTTACATTAAACTGCTTCTGGTTCACACAAAACGCCGGCACACGGCTGCATATTCGGCTAGAAATCGCCCTGAAGTCCGTCGTGCTCCTTCGGATCGCGGAGCGTCTTTCGGAATATAATGTCGCAGCGATTTTAATACTATTTTAAAGTATGGGGGTTAAGTTTAGCCTTAGAAGGAGAGAAAAGTTGTAAGAGCAGTAAATTGTTGTATCTTTGTTTATCACATTTGTTGGAAGCAAAATAAAATCGAAAATAAAATCTGGTCTGACTGTACTGACTGTCTGTTCTGTTTGCTCTATAAAATAAATTTGAATGACATAGCCTAATAATCCATTGGAATAAAACTTATGTACCTGTGTGTTTGGGTGATCTGTCTCTGGATGAGTTTCATGAAGGGCATGTAAAAAGCAAAACGCTTTATTTAAGTGAATTTTTGAATGTTTTGTTCATGACATTAAAAGCCCAGCTTACAAAACTATTGCTAAATCAGTCGTCCCTCTGGATGCATGCGTTCCAGTCACATATATTTTTCCTACTTGTAAATTAACTAGAATTTGCCACTTGAAGTCGGACATCCAACCTTTGTGAACTCGGGACAGATCCATCAAATGTGGGACGGTAATTCAACTATAGCCTGTTTCAGACCATTATTATTTTAATAATTGGACCGGGGTATAGTTGGGTGATTTTTTAAATGCCGTTTCCAAATCCAGGATGTTGGTGTTTTGTCTCTCCCACCTTGCCGGTCAAAAATCTCGGGGGGGGGTCTGTGGAGAAAGACGAGGCGTGAGCGTGACAGCTGGTGATTGTTGACGTACGACGCTGCTTGACGGTGTTATCTTTGTTATTGGGCGCCACCAGAAAACACGTCAGCAGCGTCGTACGTCAACAGTCACAGCAGTCGCATTATCACAACATACCCCGACAGAGAAAACGCATCCTGAAATAAAGTCATAATTTTTGTTTATTTTGGACCTAAATGTATTGCCGATGCTTCAAACACAATTCTAACAGACCCTCTGATGTCACATGGACTACTTTGAAGATGTTTTTTATTACCTTTCTGGCCTGGACAGTATAGCCGTACATACAGTCTCAATGGGGACAGAAAGCTCTCGGACTTAATCTAAAATATCTTAAAACTGTGTTCCGAAGATGAACGGAGGTCTCACGGGTTTTGGAACGACATGAGGGTGAGTCATTAAATGACATAATTTTTAATATTTTGGTGAACTAACCCTTTAACTGTCTTTACATTTATTTTTGAAAGATGAACCTCGCGATTCTATGGAAAAGGGCATTATTTCTGATGAGTGCTTGTGGTGATTGGCCAATCACAATGCACTGGGTCAGTTGGCCAATCAGAGCAGACTGCGCTTGTCGGAAGGAGGGACTTTGTAGAAGTGTTTTGAAGAGGCGGGGCATAGAGGACCTAAAAATAATGTGTTTTTGAACATTAAATCATGTCAACATATTCTGTTACACCAAATACACAAAATAATGATCTTTAAACAGCATCATATGACCCTATTAAGAGTTTCTTA
The DNA here is from genome assembly GCF_018340385.1 of Cyprinus carpio. Lineage (NCBI taxonomy): Eukaryota > Metazoa > Chordata > Actinopteri > Cypriniformes > Cyprinidae > Cyprinus > Cyprinus carpio. The sequence goes on from NC_056593.1 coordinate 828,221, forward strand.
TCGCAGAGGAGCAAAATGGACCAAACATCAATGATTTCAAGATTCAAGATTTTTATTCGTCACATACACATTATATAGAGCATATATAACCAGGAGTGAAATGTGAGTCAAGTCCCACTCCCAGGGACCATAAAAAAAAAAGGCAATCAATTTAAAGAATACAACACAGATTAGAATATACAATAAATGTAGCTATGAGAAAGAGATGAAAACTAAAGTAAACAATAAAATATAAGAATAAAATATAAAAATATGTATACTGTAGAATTAAATATAGAATGGAAAATAATGTGCATGAAAGTACACTGTAGTCTTAAAATATTAAGGATACACAGGAATGGTCAATAGCAAATGTGCAAACAGGTTGACACTTTCATATGTCAATGTGATGTAGTGAATGATGAATATCTTACTGATAAAGTGAATATGTAAGTGGGAGACATGAAGTGTGTTAGGAGGCTGGTTTTGAGTTTTATGGGCCTGATGGCCTGGGGGAAGAAACTCCTCCTAAGTCCTCTCAGTTTTTGTACATCAGGCTACGGAAACGCTTTAGCCAGATGGCAGCAAAGTGGAAGAAGATGGTTTACTGGGGTTGAATGGCGTCCTTGAATTATTTTAACAGCTCTGCTTTTGCAGTGTTTTGAGGTAGAGTGTTCTGCAGAGAGGGGAGAGGCAGACCCTGATATCGCTGTCAGCTAAGGCACAACTCTCTGCAGGGCTTTTGCCAGTCATGACTGGAGCTGTTCCCATACCACACTGAGATACACTGAGGTCATACACTTTCTATGGCCCCTGAAATAGAAAGTTTTCAGGATGCTGGTGAAACCCTGAAATTTCCTCAGCTGTCTCCAGATGGTACAGTCTTTGTCCCTGGCTTTATTAACCTGTGTTTGCATTTGTGAAATCCTGTAGTCCAAGTCAGGTCCTCGGAGATGTTTTACATCCAATGGAACTTAAAGCAGCTCACCCTCTCCACAGGGGTCCCGCTGAATCATAAGAGTATAGGCTGCCTGCTGTCTTCTTTTCCTGAAAAACATGAAGAGGGAGAAGAAATGTGTTGCACACAATGCATGAAAGTGAGTTAATGAGATGCTACACAGTAGATCGCACAGAGGATCACGTTTGTGACCTGAGTCTTATTAGAGACACGCTAACATTTCCAACACCGCACAGAAATGCCATAGCACCAGAAATGGAAGTAATCACTACATTAAGTACATTAACCTTCTTTAAGCAAAGTGATCACACAAACAATTACAGCACTTTCAGAACCCTATATTATGTCACTGTTCATTTCCTATAAAATATGTTAACTATGACAGCATGTGTGTTTGTGTATGTCTGTGTGTGTGTGTGAGAGAGAGAGAGAGTACAGTATCAAAAGGAACAAATTATGGCCTGTAATTTCAAAGTGAGGCTTATAATAGACCCCTACACTTAAAAGCGCTTTTATTTCCTTCTTGGACAAACAACCAATCACAGTCTTCCAAAGACTGTGTCATTTATAGCAACAGAGTCGTCCCCGCCTACTAAAATAAACGTTTTTTGTCTTTTCCTCGCTCAGAGTTGCTCTCAATTGGTCCTCAATCACTTTTAAGCTAAGACTTCCTAGTTAGAAATTTTAGATTAGGGAACACATATTCAGTATATTCAGTAACTATTCACTATTAAGAGTTTCCTCTTAACAAACTCCTAATTTGCTGCTTATTAATACTGTGGGGGGTGGGGGTGGGGGTATAGTCATGTAGAAAGGCATTAATATGTGATTTATAAACACTAATAAAAAGCCAATATACTAGTAATATGCATGCAAATAAGCAACTAGTTAATTTTGAGAACTGGTCCTTAAAGTGTTACAGTTGATTTTTAAGGAATAACCTGCCTATCAAAAAAAGGGGGGGGGGGTTTGACAATTCTCTAACTCGCTCTCCAATTAAACACGGGAGAACATATGGTTCTTTAAAAAAAGGCATCCACCTCCCTACAAATTTTCCCATGTAAATGATTTAGAATAGTGAGAAATTGAACAGGAAAACACAGAGCTGGGAACAGAAGATGGTAGTGTCTCTCAAAGAGCAAAGCGTCAGTCTCTCACTCGACTGTGTTCTCTGGGTTCCTCTGTACTCCACTTCACGAGCTGGGATGGGACTCAGGTGGCAAGTCAAGCAGGTGTCCAGGTATGGGAAAGTTGTATGTTTTTCATATGTGGAATTACACAAAATATCAAATGTTACACTTTTTATACGGTTTGCATATTGCCCCTTTAAATTTCTGACTGAAAGTGTTAAGTTACTAATTCACCGTCTTTGCTCCTCCTCCTTCTTTTTCTCTGCATGGAGGAGAGGAATGTAAATGGGTGAAATCACATGTACTGTAGTAACACAGATTGTTTTATCTTGCCAGATGAATGAAGAGCGAATCAGCAGTTGAATGTCCATGTATTTATTTTCACCAACAACACACACACAGACAACAGCAGTTAGACAGCAGGAGAAGAAAGAGCAACACAGAAGAACACACACAGAGAATCAGGATCAGGTTCAGTTGTTGAGCTTTTAGGTTGGTCATGATGTTGCAGGCCTGTTCCATTCAATTGGCTTCCCCTCCTTCCCAAACTGTAATTGCGTGTAGATATATGGGGGTTTTGATGTGAATATATTGGCTGTGCCCTGAAATAAACTTAGATTAAACACACTACATACATATTGAGCTTTGTCAGAGCCGCACTGAGCGGAGGTTTATCACTGTATCAGACAATCCACATTAGATTAAACAAAACAATAGCAAGCAAGGAAAATATGAGTTATATATAAATGATTAAATACATGAACCATGATTTATATGATTTCAATGATTAACATTGTTTCTTAAAGATCGACAGCACACAGAGGTTGCTATTAAGAATCATTAGATCCTGCATCAGCATCTCAGGGATTCATCCACTGGAGCGAAGAGATTTACAGTTCATGTGTGTAAAAGTGTGTAAAGTGTGTAAAAGTGGGCAAACACACCTCAGATTCCCTGACTCTGACAACCACATTTTTGCTGTAAGTTGAATTGCATAATTGCTGTTAATAGTGTTAATCGTCTGTTTTGTTTAACGGGTCTTTTATTGATTTTTTCTGACATTTATCTTTCTGCCGTATACACATAACTGACAGTCATCACTGATAAGCTACTACTAAATATTGTAGAAAAACTTAATTTTCTGTAAAGTGCTGCTTGGCCATGATTTGTATCGTAAAAAAGCACTATACAAAATAAACTTGAATTGAATTGCATTGAATTGACTCTCAGCACTGGGGCGCAGCAGGGGCTTATATACCAACAACTGCATTTCCAAACATCCCTCTGTAAAGCTCCTAAATGTTTCAAATGATTTTTGCAGATGCCTGAATGGTCTACATACAGACTGGAGGAGGATCGTCTGGTGTCCCCGGGCAGATCTAACAACCTGAAGCTGAACACTTTAAAGACTGTGGATTTTCAGGAGATCCTCCACAACACACCGTGCAGAAAAGAGCAATCAAAGTACGTCCAGACACTGTTTACCTGGTCAATTGCATCTTCCAGCAGGAGGGACAGTCAGGACTAACTAAGACAACAAGAACACTGTCCCTTCTGAAGACACGAGATATAACAGACCACTGAAGCCAACTTACTCTGTACATCCGTACGATGTTATTTATTTCTTCATCTTGTTTGTATTCTTCCTCTCTCTTCTTCTTTTAGCTATTTTCTAAAAATAGCTCTTGCTGTCATCACTTCTTTGTTATAACTGTATTCTCAAAATGATCTGTGTTTCTTCTTCTCTGTCTTTACTGTTGTTTCTGTTTCTGCGATTCCTCTCGTTCTCTCTTCAGCTCTTCTAGCATCTTTCTCTCTTTGTCATGTTTCTGTCTTTCTTCCTCCATCTTCATCTTCATTTTCCATATCTGTTCTTCATAATTCAATTTAAGTTGTTGTCTTTCTCTCTCTCGATTAAATTTCTCATAATATTCATCATATGCTTCCTGTTGTTTCTTTCTCCTGATTCCCTCCTCCTCTTCATCTCTTCTTTGTCTTTCTTGTCGTTCCCGTGTCTCCCATTTCGCTCGTTCTTTTTAATCTCTGTTTTATATTGCTCTTCCATCTCATCAAATTCCTCTTCTCTTCTCTTTCTCTCTTTGTTACGCTTCCGTCGTTCTTCCTCCATCATTTTACTGTTCTCTCTTTCTCCATTTCTCCTCCTCTTCTTCTCTTCTTTGTCTTTCCTGTTGCATCTGTTTCACCCATTCCTCTCGTTCTTTTCTTCAGCTCCTCTCGTATCTTCAGCTCTTGTTGTTCTCTTTCTTTAATGTCTCTTTTATATCGTTCTTCTCTCTCAATAAATTCTTCTTCTCTTCTCTTTCTCTCTTTCTCGTGATTCTGTTGTTCGTCCTCCATCTTCATCCTCATTTCTCTTTATCTCTTCTTCATGTTTCTTCATCAGTTCTTTTTCTCTGTTCACCTGATCTCTAGTCTCTTTATTATTGAACACATGGAATCTGTTTCCACATGCTTCAATCAGTTCATTTAAAGCAGATCCAGGTTTTCCCAAACACTGTTCTATGGTTTTATCATTCAGATCATCTCCTCTGGTGAAGAGCACCATAGTGTACATTAATGAGTTTTCACCGAATGTCTCTTGGATAATCTTCACTGATGTTTCCTCTTCTTGAGTGAATCGTTGTCCTAAACTGAGCACAATGATGAAGACATGTGGTCCAGGCAGGATCATGGAGATGCAGTTGGTGATTTCTCTCTGGATCTCTTCAGCAGTGAGTTCAGTATCAAACAGTCCTGGAGTGTCAATCACAGTAACGTGTCTGCCGTTGATTTCAGCTTTCTCTCGATGACACACTTCAGTAACAGACTCTTGAGATGTTTCAGCTTTAAACATGACTCTTCTTCCCAGCAGCACAATCCTCAGATCGTCTCCTCTGTCTCTTGAATCTAAAGATAGATATAGAATATATTGAATTTCAAATGAAGACTGTAGACTTCAGCAATCATGAAAAGTGATTAATCAATGCATGTTTTCTGATCATTACCTTGTGACTGAAACCACGTCTCTAATGAATTAATTCTATTCTTCATTTCTTCTAATTTTTGCAGTTTTTCCATCTGTGCCTCCATCAATGTCTCTGTGGAGAAACAAACACCACTATTTTCCTCAACCATCTGCTCCAGTTTCTCCATCAGCACAGACACTTGTGTGTTCAGGTCGATGAAATGATGTCGTCCTCCAGATCTCTCAATGACAGACTGTGTTTCTTCATTGAGTTCTTCTGTCTGAGGCTCTGAATTCTGCTTTATGAAGATCATGATGTGTTTTTTGACTCTTGAGCTGAATATCCTCTGGATCTCCTCTATTTCTGCTCTGTCTTCATTATTAAGCGGAGCATCAGGAATGATGAGGATGAACACATGAACTCCAGGATGACAGAGAGACACACAGCGGTGAGTCTGACGCATCACTTCCTCCTCTGAGAGCTGAGTGTTGAATAGAGCTGGAAGCTCCACCAGACTGATCAGACGTCCATGAAGCTCCACGTCTCTCCTCACACACTCTGAGCTCAGCTCTGATCTTCTCTCGCTCTGCTTCAGGATCAGGTTTGATATGAAGGATTTTAATTCTCTGTTACTCCCACACACAAGCAGATTCAGCTTCACGCCCTCTGGATCTGTGTCAAAGGAATAATCTAGTTTAACAATGTGATTTGAACACATCATGTCAGAATTACTGTTATCACGACTGCACTGTAATTTACTAGTTTCCCACTATTAAACAACCTTTTATGTCCTGAACACATACTCATGTGGAAACACCAAAGATAAAACTCTCACCCAATAGGTGGATGGTGAACCAACTCCAGGGTAAGGTTAAAAGTGTAATGCCTAATGTTAGTGTAATCTACAGTATTAACTACACACACCATAAACCTGCCTTTTTAGGCAAGTACTGTACCAGATGGTGTTGTGTTGCAGTGTTTGTTTGTCATTCCTTGCCTTTGCTAGTCTAGTGAATTGTTGCATGTTTAGTATTTCTGCCTTCTCGTTTTTTGCAATGTATTTAACTAGTTGGACTTTTGACCTTGTTTGGAATCTTTAATTGTTTTGTTAGTAAATGTGGTTGCATGTAGATCCTTGCTTCATCTCGTTCTTGTCCCAGGCAGGGGCGTTGCACAAGATCCCAGTGCCTATGCATAGGCAGTCCTGATGGGCCCCCATGAAAATATCCAGGTAAAATAAAATATATTCCAGACTTTTCAAGGGCCTCTCTTCCTTTGGGGCCCTGGTAATCAGTACTGGTTTTACCCCCAGTCCGACACCCCTGGTCCCAGGTATAAATTTAATGTCATATAAACTTTTAAAAAGACCGTGCTTATGTGGTCACTCGCTAAAACCGCACATTTTGACATAAATGTGTGTGTAATTTTTTCCACTGAAGCACTTATTAGATTATTAGAGACAGACAAATGTACACTAAATCAACAAAGATAATATATTTGTAAAATACAATTAGGTTGTAGTTCATTTTTTTTATCAACTAAAGGCTGTTTCTGTCACATACTACACAGTATTTATTAAAGGGGTCTACATCTTCTGTTTAGCCCCGCACACCATTTTTTACATCACTGCCATATTACCCCCACCCACCATTTCTACATCAATGCCTGTTAAACCACTCTATCGACTCTGCATCACCTCCTGTTTAGCCCCGCCCGCCGATTCTGCATCACTGCCTGTTTAGCCCCACCCACCGATTCTGCATCACTCCATGTTTATCCCCGCCCAATGATTCTGCATCACTGCATGTTTAGCCCCGCCCAATGATTCTGCATCACTCCATGTTTAGCCCCGCCCAATGATTCTGCATCACTGCATGTTTAGCCCTGCCCAACAATTCTGCATCACTTCCTTTTTAGCCCTGCCCACCGATTCTATATCACTGCATATTTAGCCCCGCCCAATGATTCTGCATCACTGCCTGTTTAGCCCCGTCGACCATTTCTACATCACTTCCTGTTTAGCCCCACCAACCGATTCTGCATCACTCCCTGTCTAGCCCCGCCCACCGATTATGCATCACACCCTGTCTAGCCCCCGCCCCAACGATTCTGTATCACTGCATGTTTAGCCCCCGTCCAATGATTCTGCCATATTGGCTGTTTAGCCCTCGCCGACCATTTCTACATCACTCTCTGTTTAACCCCACCAACCAATTCTGCATCACTCCCTGTTTAGCCCCGCCCACCGATTATGCATCACTGCCATATTACCCCCACCCACCATTTCTACATCAATGCCTGTTAAAACCACTCTATCGACTCTGCATCACATCCTGTTTAGCCCCGCCCACCGATTCTGCATCACTGCCTGTTTAGCCCCACCCAACGATTCTGCATCACTCCATGTTTATCCCCGCCCAATGATTCTGCATCACTGCATGTTTAGCCCCGCCCAATGATTCTGCATCACTCCATGTTTAGCCCCGCCCAATGATTCTGCATCACTGCATGTTTAGCCCTGCCCAACAATTCTGCATCACTTCCTTTTTAGCCCTGCCCACCGATTCTATATCACTGCATATTTAGCCCCGCCCAATGATTCTGCATCACTGCCTGTTTAGCCCCGTCGACCATTTCTACATCACTTCCTGTTTAGCCCCACAACCGATTCTGCATCACTCCCTGTCTAGCCCCGCCCACCGATTATGCATCACACCCTGTCTAGCCCCGCCCCAACGATTCTGTATCACTGCATGTTTAGCCCCGTCCAATGATTCTGCCATATTGGCTGTTTAGCCTCGCCGACCATTTCTACATCACTCTCTGTTTAACCCCACCAACCAATTCTGCATCACTCCCTGTTTAGCCCCGCCCACCGATTATGCATCACACCCTGTCTAGCCCCGCCCCAACGATTCTGTATCACTGCATGTTTAGCCCCGTCCAATGATTCTGCCATATTGCCTGTTTAGCCTCACCGACCATTTCTACATCACTGCATGTTTAGCCTCGCCGAAATGTTTCTACATCACTCCCTGTTTAGCCCCGCCCACCGATTCTACATGACACCCTGTCTAGCCCCGCCCAATGATTCTGCATCACTCTGTTTAGCTCTGCCCAACGATTTCTGCAACACTGCCTGTTTAGCCCCGCCCACCGATTCTGCATCACTCCCTGATTAGCACTGCCCAACGATTCTGCATCACTGGCTGTTTAGCCTTGCCCACCGACTCTGCATCACTACCTGTTTAGCCCTGCCCACCGATTCTGCATCACTCCCTGTTTAGCATTGCCCACCGATTCTGCATCACTCCCTGTTTAGCACTGCTCAACGATTCTGCATCACTCCCTGTTTAGCACTGCTCAACGATTCTGCAACACTCCCTGTTTATTCCCGCCCAATGATTCTGCATCACTGCCTGTTTAGCCCCGCCCACCGATTCTGCATCACTCCCTGTTTAGCCCTGCCCACCGATTCTGGATCACTCCCTGTTTAGCCCCGCCCACCGATTCTGCATCACTCCCTGTTTAGCACTGCTCAACGATTATGCAACACTCCCTGTTTATTCCCGCCCAATGATTCTGCATCACTGCCTGTTTAGCTTCGCCGAGCATTTCTACATCGCTCCCTGTTTAGCCCCGCCCATCAACTCTACATCACTGCAGTTTTCATGTTCTTGCTGTGTGTTTTGGTTGTGACATTAGGTTCTCCAACACGGCAGTCGGGGGCGGAATTGAAAGGGGAGACGTGAAGTCGGACACTTTCTGCTCCGGGTAGTGATGCTCTCGCCGTGTTTGAATACTCTTATCACAGATAAAGTGAATAACATGCAATATTTGTCAAATATACAGACGTTTCAGAAACGTTTTCATGAGCAACAGAAACACTTTTTATATACTGCTTAATACAATGCCATCTGTTCAACAATAAAGTTCAACATAAACATATACTATTTAAATACCAATAAAGTGGAGGTATTTTTGCTTTCATCATTGTTTTTTATTAAATGTGACTCAATATAACATTGCGACTACAGTAAAAAAGCTTTTACTATTCTAAAACAGATTTGTGAGCAGTATTGGAATTGAAGATGTTAGAAACACACATCATTGTTGTCATGTGTTAAATCTGGCCAGTCGTGAAACAGCTGTGTCGTCATCAGTGCTCCTGCAGTCACTCTTGAGAGAAACTACGCCAGCTGAGTCAGCCGGCTGCTCTCGTAATGCAATCGCGGTACTTTGATGCCACACGAGACAGTGACATGGTGTCGGCACCGGTTCAAGTCGGACAAAATTTCTAACTGGCATGCACTGCTTCAAGTCAGCCACCGTTAGGTCTGCGCGGCACTGCATGAAGTCGAACGCACCTTGCATGTTTAGCTCCGACCAACGATTCTACATCACTCCCTGTTTAGCCCTGCCCACCACTTCTACATTACCGCCTTTTTAGCCCCACCCACTGATTCTACATTGCCGCTCTTTTAGCCCCGCCCACTAATTCTACATCAATGCCTGTTTAGCCCCTCCCACCACTTCTACATTACCGCCTTTTTAGCCCGCCCACCGATTCTACATCACCGCCTGTTTAGCCACACCCACTGATTCTACATCACTGCCTGTTTAGCCACGCTTACCATTTCTACATCACTCCCTGTTTAGCCCCGCCCACCAGTACTACATTACCGCCTTTTTAGCCCCGCCCACTGATTCTACATTACCGCCTTGTTTAGCCACACCCACTGATTCTACATCACTGCCTGTTTAGCCCCGCTGACCATTTCTACATCACTGCCTGTTTAGCACCGCCCACCGATTCTACATCACCGCCTGTTTAGCCACACCCACTGATTCTACATCACTGCCTGTTTAGCCACGTCCACCGATTCTACATCACTGCCTGTTTAGCAACGCCCACCGATTTGTGCATGTAGTGTAAATAATGAGAGCGGCAAACACAGCCTACGCAGAAACCAAATGATAAAGATTTAGCTCCGAAGACAACAAGATGCTGTGTAGTGCCAAACTTCCTTCCTCCTGATCCCAACATTAAGAAAGACTAAAGGGTGGATGAACTTTATTTTTACTGAAGATCCAGACTGTGTCAGTAAGAACTTTATTCACTTCATTTTACACCGGATTCATTTACAAACAAGGCAGGATTTTCAAAAAGACTGAAACTAAAGAATGATGCTGTGTGACTATATTGGATCTGCCAG